>NC_143045.1:39225000-39472500 GCF_057628025.1 Oncorhynchus mykiss
TGCCTCTGATCTGGAGGACTCACTAAGCAGAGAACATCCCTGGTCATCCCTACTGCCTCTGATCTGGAGGACTCACTAAACAGAGAACATCCCTGGTCATCCCTACTGCCTCTGATCTGGAGGACTCACTAAACAGAGAACATCCCTGGTCATCCCTACTGCCTCTGATCTGGAGGACTCACTAAACAGAGAACATCCCTGGTCATCCCTACTGCCTCTGATCTGGAGGTCTCACTAAACAGAGAACATCCCTGGTCATCCCTACTGCCTCTGATCTGGTGGACTCACTAAACAGAGAACATCCCTGGTCATCCCTACTGCCTCTGATCTGGAGGACTCACTAAACAGAGAACATCCCTGGTCATCCCTACTGCCTCTGATCTGGAGGACTCACTAAACAGAGAACATCCCTGGTCATCCCTACTGCCTCTGGTCTGGCAGACTCACTAAACAGAGAACATCCCTGGTCATCCCTACTGTCTCTGATCTGGAGGACTCACTAAACAGAGACCATCCCTGGTCATCCCTACTGCCTTTGATCTGGAGGACTCACTAAACAGAGAACATCCCTGGTCATCCCTACTGCCTCTGATCTGGAGGACTCACTAAACAGAGAACATCCCTGGTCATCCCTACTGCCTCTGATCTGGAGGACTCACTAAACAGAGAACATCCCTGGTCATCCCTACTGCCTTTGATCTGGCGGACTCACTAAACAGAGAACATCCCTACTGCCTCTGATCTGGAGGACTCACTAAACAGAGAACATCCCTGGTCATCCCTACTGCCTTTGATCTGGCGGACTCACTAAACAGAGAACATCCCTACTGCCTCTGATCTGGAGGACTCACTAAACAGAGAACATCCCTGGTCATCCCTACTGCCTCTGATCTGGAGGACTCACTAAACAGAGAACATCCCTGGTCATCCCTACTGCCTCTGATCTGGCGGAAACACAAATGCTTCGTTTGTAAATTATGTATGTGTGTTGGAGTGTCCCTGGCTATCTGTCCATTTTTTTTTCAATACAAGAAAATTGTGCCGTACAAGGAATTTGAAATGGTATATACTTTTGATACTTAAGTATATTTAAAACCATTTTTGTTTTTACTTTTACTCAAGTAGTATTTTACTGGGTGACTTTCACTTCTACTCAAGTATGACAATTGAGTACTTTTTCCACCACTGGGAATAACAAAACAGAATGTATGAATAGAGCTTGTGATTATAACACTTGACAGAGGTAAAACAGAGACAGGTAAAACAGAGACAGGTAAAACAGGGACAGGTAAAACAGAGACAGGTAAAACAGAGACAGGTAAAACAGAGACAGGTAAAACAGAGACAGAGACAGGTAAGAAAGAGACAGGTAAAACAGGTACAGGTAAAACAGAGACAGGTAAAACAGAGACAGGTAAAACAGAGACAGGTAAAACAGGGACATAGACAGGTAAAACAGAGACAGGTAAAACAGGGACAGGTAAAACAGAGACAGGTAAAACAGGTAAAACAGAGACAGGTAAAACAGAGACAGGTAAAACAGAGACAGGTAAAACAGGGACAGGTAAAACAGGGACAGAGACAGGTAAAACAGGGACAGAGACAGGTAAAACAGAGACAGAGACAGGTAAAACAGGTACAGGTAAAACAGGGACAGAGACAGGTAAAACAGAGACAGGTAAAACAGAGACAGGTAAAACAGAGACAGGTAAAACAGGGACAGGTAAAACAGAGACAGGTAAAACAGAGACAGGTAAAACAGAGACAGGTAAAACAGGGACAGGTAAAACAGGGACAGAGACAGGTAAAACAGGGACAGAGACAGGTAAAACAGAGACAGAGACAGGTAAAACAGGTACAGGTAAAACAGGGACAGGTAAAACAGGTAAAACAGAGACAGGTAAAACAGGGACAGAGACAGGTAAAACAGGGACAGGTAAAACAGGTAAAACAGAGACAGGTAAAACAGAGACAGGTAAAACAGAGACAGGTAAAACAGAGACAGGTAAAACAGGGACAGGTAAAACAGAGACAGGTAAAACAGAGACAGGTAAAACAGAGACAGGTAAAACAGGGACAGGTAAAACAGGGACAGAGACAGGTAAAACAGGGACAGAGACAGGTAAAACAGAGACAGAGACAGGTAAAACAGGTACAGGTAAAACAGGGACAGAGACAGGTAAAACAGAGACAGGTAAAACAGGGACAGGTAAAACAGGTAAAACAGAGACAGGTAAAACAGGGACAGAGACAGGTAAAACAGGGACAGGTAAAACAGGTAAAACAGAGACAGGTAAAACAGAGACAGGTAAAACAGGGACAGAGACAGGTAAAACAGAGACAGGTAAAATAGGGACAGGTAAAACAGGGACAGGTAAAACAGAGACAGGTAAAACAGGGACAGGTAAAACAGGTAAAACAGAGACAGGTAAAACAGAGACAGATAAAACAGAGACAGGTAAAACAGAGACAGGTAAAACAGGTCAGCCAGGGGTCAACAGGTAGATATCAAATGGCAGGGGAGTCTCACCTTCTCCTCAGCAGCCTTCTTGGTCTCTACATCCATCCATCTTAGGTGGTCTAAGTTGCTGATGAATACCTCCCGTATCACAGAGATCATCTCTTCCATCTAACACACACACACACACACACACACACACACACACACACTAAACAGATCAGTATGTACTGATAATGTCTCTATTGTGGATCTCAGCCCAGGTTCCTCTGGAACAGAATGTGATAGCCATCTCTTCTTTCAGAGTGTTAAGGAAAACAATGCTTTAGAGTGAACTTAAAATGGCTGTGTATGTGTCAGGGGCCTGACAAAATGTTTCATAGAAAATATGTGTTCGGATCACAATCTGTGTGAGCATAAACTCAATGGTATGAGACCCTAATTGTGTCAGCCAATGGGTGATCTGAACAGGCTTACGGACACACACTCTCCCCCCACCCCCTCGTGAACCTCACCAGTTCTTTGCTCTCCCCAGAGAAGGACTCCTCTACGTACAGTCTTCCGACAGCGTTGTCCATATTGTTGTTGACGTAGATGACACACTGCCGCCACACCGCCGCCTCCGTCGTGGCACCGTACAGCGCCTGCAGGGGGGGCAGCAGGGCATGGCTCACACTGATGACATCACACACACCAGAGAAATAGTGAGATGTAGGAAGAGAAGACGGACTAGAGAGAAAGGAGGGAGGTGAGAGTGAAAGGACGAGGAGATGGCGTGTCTGTACCTTGCGGAAGGCTTTCCTGGTGTCTCTGTACTGTCTGCTCAAACCCACCACCATGTTCATGACAAAACGCCACACCATGTAGTTCTGCAGGACTCTGGAAACAACAACACGGGAAAAACTACACCAGCAACTACAGTTGATCTACAATGTACTAGAAATGAGAACGTTTGAATAACTGACGCTTCTCATCATATTATAATGATGTGCTTTTCTCAACGTTCTCAGTGTGCTTGGCTAGGATAGGGTTGAGTCAATGTTCTCAGTGTGCTTGGCTAGGATAGGGTTGAGTCAGTGTTCTCAGTGTGCTTGGCTAGGATAGGGTTGAGTCAATGTTATCAGTGTGCTTGGCTAGGATAGGGTTGAGTCAGTGTTCTCAGTGTGCTTGGCTAGGATAGGGTTGAGTCAGTGTTCTCAGTGTGCTTGGCTAGGATAGGGTTGAGTCAGTGTTCTCAGTGTGCTTGGCTAGGATAGGGTTGAGTCAGTGTTCTCAGTGTGCTTGGCTAGGATAGGGTTGAGTCAGTGTTCTCAGTGTGCTTGGCTAGGATAGGGTTGAGTCAATGTTCTCAGTGTGCTTGGCTAGGAAATGGTTGAGTCAATGTTCTCAGTGTGCTTGGCTAGGATAGGGTTGAGTCAATGTTCTCAGTGTGCTTGGCTAGGATAGGGTTGAGTCAATGTTCTCAGTGTGCTTGGCTAGGATAGGGTTGAGTCAATGTTCTCAGTGTGCTTGGCTAGGATAGGGTTGAGTCAATGTTCTCAGTGTGCTTGGCTAGGATAGAATTGAGAAAATGTTCTCAGTGTGCTTGGCTAGGATAGGGTTGAGTCAAAGTTCTCAGTGTGCTTGGCTAGGATAGGGTTGAGTCAATGTTCTCAGTGTGCTTGGCTAGGATAGAATTGAGTCAATGTTCTCAGTGTGCTTGGCTAGGATAGGGTTGAGTCAATGTTCTCAGTGTGCTTGGCTAGGATAGGGTTGAGTCAATGTTCTCAGTGTGCTTGGCTAGGATAGGGTTGAGTCAATGTTCTCAGTGTGCTTGGCTAGGATAGGGTTGAGTCAATGTTCTCAGTGTGCTTGGCTAGGATAGGGTTGAGTCAATGTTCTCACCTCTTAGTGTACTTGGCTAGGATAGGGTTGAGTCAATGTTCACAGTGTGCTTGGCTAGGATAGGGTTGAGTCAATGTTCTCACCTCTTAGTGTTCTTGGCTAGGATAGGGTTGAGTCAATGTTCTCAGTGTGCTTGGCTAGGATAGGGTTGAGTCAATGTTCTCAGTGCGCTTGGCTAGGATATGGTTGAGTCAATGTTCTCAGTGTGCTTGGCTAGGATAGGGTTGAGTCAATGTTCTCAGTGTGCTTGGCTAGGATAGGGTTGAGTCAATGTTCTCACCTCTTAGTGTACTTGGCTAGGATAGGTTTGAGTCAATGTTCACAGTGTGCTTGGCTAGGATAGGGTTGAGTCAATGTTCTCACCTCTTAGTGTTCTTGGCTAGGATAGGGTTGAGTCAATGTTCTCACCTCTTAGTGTTCTTGGCTAGGATAGGGTTGAGACGTCTGAAGTAGTTTGGTGCGTAGTTGATAACACTCTCTGTGTCAGGCACAGTGATGCCGACCGTCCCCATGATCTTCCTGGTGAAGTAACTCCAGTCAAACACCTGAGAGGAGGGGTTCATCATCACCTGAGAGGAGGGGTTTATCATCAACACCTGAGAGGAGGGGTTCATCATCACCTGAGAGGAGGGGTTTATCATCATCACCTGAGAGGAGGGGTTCATCATCACCTGAGAGGAGGGGTTTATCATCATCACCTGAGAGGAGGGGTTCATCATCACCTGAGAGGAGGGGTTTATCATCACCTGAGAGGAGGGGTTTATAATCACCTGAGAGGAGGGGTTTATCATCATCACCTGAGAGGAGGGGTTTATCATCATCACATGAGAGGAGGGGTTTATCATCATCACATGAGAGGAGGGGTTTATCATCACCTGAGAGAAGGGGTTCATCATCACCTGAGAGGAGGGGTTTATCATCACCTGAGAGGAGGGGTTTATCATCACCTGAGAGAAGGGGTTCATCATCATCACCTGAGAGGAGGGGTTTATCATCACCTGAGAGGAGGGGTTTATCATCACCTGAGAGGAGGGGTTTATCATCACCTGAGAGGACAGGTTTATCATCACCTGAGAGGAGGGGTTTATCATCACCTGAGAGGAGGGGTTTATCATCACCTGAGAGGAGGGATTTATCATCACCTGACAGGAGGGGTTTATCATCATCATCTGAGAGGAGGGGTTTATCATCATCACCTGAGAGGAGGGGTTTATCATCACCTGAGAGGAGGGGTTTATCATCACCTGAGAGGAGGGGTTTATCATCACCTGAGAGAAGGGGTTCATCATCACCTGAGAGGAGGGGTTCATCATCACCTGAGAGGAGGGGTTTATCATCACCTGAGAGGAGGGGTTTATCATCACCTGAGAGGAGGGGTTCATCATCACCTGAGAGGAGGGGTTCATCATCACCTGAGAGGAGGGGTTTATCATCACCTGAGAGGAGGGGTTTATCATCACCTGAGAGGAGGGGTTTATCATCATCACCTGAGAGGAGGGGTTTATCATCATCACCTGAGAGGAGGGGTTCATCATCACCTGAGAGGAGGGGTTTATCATCACCTGAGAGGAGGGGTTTATCATCACCTGAAAGGAGGGGTTTATCATCACCTGAGAGAAGGGGTTTATCATCATCACCTGAGAGGAGGGGTTTATCATCACCTGAGAGGAGGGGTTTATCATCACCTGAGAGGAGGGGTTTATCATCACCTGAGAGGAGGGGTTTATCATCACCTGAGAGGAGGGGTTTATCGCATCTTGTGTATGGTAGTTTTTGCATGCCTCACTCAATATGCATTTAGCCTACTCCCTGCCTGTACTGTTGTCATTTTTGGACCTACTGTGTATGACCTTCTGCCTGCCCCTAAACCCATCTACCTGCCTCCTCCTAACGACAATTGCATTAAAAATCTGCTGCGATCTGAGCTCCAAACCAGCTATCTGTCTCCCTCGAATTCATTACACATCTGAGGAGAGGGGTTTATCATCAACACCTGAGAGGAGGGGTTTATCATCAACACCTAAGAGGAGGGGTTTATCATCACCTGAGAGGAGGGGTTTTTCGTCAACACCTGAGAGGAGTGGTTTATCATCAACACCTGAGAGGAGGGGTTTATCATCACCTGTGAGGAGGGGTTTATCGTCAACACCTGAGAGGAGGGGTTTATAATCACCTGAGAGGAGGGGTTTATCATCACCTGAGAGGAGGGGTTTATCATCATCATCTGAGAGGAGGGGTTTATCATCACCATCTGAGAGGAGGGGTTTATCATCACCTGAGAGGAGGGGTTTATCATCACCTGAGAGGAGGGGTTTATCATCACCATCTGAGAGGAGGGGTTTATCATCACCATCTGAGAGGAGGGGTTTATCATCACCTGAGAGGAGGGGTTTATCATCACCTGAGAGGAGGGGTTTATCATCATCATCTGAGAGGAGGGGTTTATCATCAACTGAGAGGAGGGGTTTATCATCAACACCTGAGAGGAGGGGTTTATCATCATCACCTGAGAGGAGGGGTTTATCATCAACACCTAAGAGGAGGGGTTTATCATCAACACCTAAGAGGAGGGGTTTGTCATCACCTGAGAGGAGGGGTTTGTCATCACCTGAGAGGAGGGGTTTGTCATCACCTGAGAGGAGGGGTTTGGCATTACCTGAGAGGAGGGGTTTATCATCACCATCTGAGAGGAGGGGTTTATCATCACCTGAGAGGAGGGGTTTATCATCATCTGAGAGGAGGGGTTTATCATCACAATTTGAGAGGAGGGGTTTATCATCACCATCTGAGAGGAGGGGTTTATCATCACCTGACAGGAGGGGTTTATCATCACCATCTGAGAGGAGGGGTTTATCATCACCATCTGAGAGGAGGGGTTTATCATCACCTGAGAGGAGGGGTTTATCATCACCATCTGAGAGGAGGGGATTATCATCACCTGAGAGCAGGGGTTTATCATCACCTGGCAGAAGGGGTTTATCATCACCTGACAGGAGGGGTTTATCATCATCTGAGAGGAGGGGTTTATCATCACCATCTGAGAGGAGGGGTTTATCATCACCATCTGAGAGGAGGGGTTTATCATCACCTGAGAGGAGGGGTTTATCATCACCTGAGAGGAGGGGTTTATCATAACCTGAGAGGAGGGGTTTATCATCACCTGACAGGAGGGGTTTATCATCACCATCTGAGAGGAGGGGTTCATCATCACCTGAGAGGAGGGGTTTATCATCATCATCTGAGAGGAGGGGTTCATCATCACCTGAGAGGAGGGGTTTGTCATCATCATCTGGGAGGAGGGGTTTGTCATCATCATCTGAGAGGAGGGGGTTGTCATCACCTGAGAGGAGGGGTTTATCATCATCTGAGAGGAGGGGTTTATCATCACCTGACAGTAGGGGTTTGTCATCACCATCTGAGAGGAGGGGTTTATCATCACCTGACAGGAGGGGTTTGTCATCAACATCTGAGAGGAGGGGTTTATCATCACCATCTGAGAGGAGGGGTTTATCATCAACACCTGAGAGGAGGGGTTTATCATCAACACCTGAGAGGAGGGGTTTATCATCAACACCTGAGAGGAGGGGTTTATCATCACCTGAGAGGAGGGGTTTATCATCAACACCTGAGAGGAGGGGTTTATCATCAACACCTGAGAGGAGGGGTTTATCATCAACACCTGAGAGGAGGGGTTTATCATCAACACCTGAGAGGAGGGGTTTATCATCACCTGAGAGGAGGGGTTTATCATCACCTGAGAGGAGGGGTTTATCATCACCTGAGAGGAGGGGTTTATCATCACCTGAGAGGAGGGGTTTATCATCACCTGACAGGAGGGGTTTGTCATCACCTGAGAGGAGGAGTTTATCATCAACACCTGAGAGGAGGGGTTTATCATCAACACCTGAGAGGAGGGGTTTATCATCAACACCTGAGAGGAGGGGTTTATCATCACCTGAGAGGAGGGGTATGTCATCACCTGACAGGAGGGGTTTGTCATCACCTGACAGGAGGGGATATCATAACCATCTGAGAGGAGGGGTTTATCATAACCATCTGAGAGGAGGGGTTTATCATCACCTGAGAGGAGGGGTTTATCATCACCTGAGAGGAGGGGTTTATCATCACCTGAGAGGAGGGGTATGTCATCACCTGACAGGAGGGGGTTGTCATCACCTGACAGGAGGGGTTTATCATCACCTGAGAGGAGGGGTTTATCATCACCATCTGAGAGGAGGGGTTAATCATCACCATCTGAGAGGAGGGGTTAATCATCACCTGAGAGGAGGGGTTTATCATCACCATCTGAGAGGAGGGGTTAATCATCACCATCTGAGAGGAGGGGTTTATCATCACCATCTGAGAGGAGGGGTTTTTCACCATCTGAGAGGAGGGGTTAATCATCACCATCTGAGAGGAGGGGTTTATCATCGCCATCTGAGAGGAGGGGTTAATCATCACCATCTGAGAGGAGGGGTTTATCATCAACATCTGAGAGGAGGGGTTTATCATTACCATCTGAGAGGAGGGGTTAATCATCACCATCTGAGAGGAGGGGTTTATCATCACCATCTGAGAGGAGGGGTTAATCATCACCATCTGAGAGAAGGGGTTTATCATCACCATCTGAGAGGAGGGGTTAATCATCACCATCTGAGAGAAGGGGTTAATCATCACCATCTGAGAGGAGGGGTTAATCATCACCATCTGAGAGGAGGGGTTAATCATCACCATCTGAGATGAGGGGTTTTTCATCAACACCTGAGAGGAGGGGTTTTTCCATCAACACCTGAGAGGAGGGGTTTATCATCATCTGAGAGGAGGGGTTTATCATCACCATCTGAGAGGAGGGGTTTATCACCATCTGAGAGGAGGGGTTTATCATCATCACCTGAGAGGAGGGGTTAATCATCACCATCTGAGAGGAGGGGTTAATCATCACCATCTGAGAGGAGGGGTTTATCACCATCTGAGAGGAGGGGTTAATCATCACCATCTGAGAGGAGGGGTTAATCATCACCATCTGAGAGGAGGGGTTAATCCTCACCATCTGAGAGGAGGGGTTTATCATCACCTGAGAGGAGGGGTTTATCACCATCACCTGAGAGGAGGGGTTTATCATCACCATCTGAGAGGAGGGGTTAATCCTCACCATCTGAGAGGAGGGGTTTATCATCACCTGAGAGGAGGGGTTTATCATCACCATCTGAGAGGAGGGGTTAATCATCACCATCTGAGAGGAGGGGTTAATCATCACCATCTGAGAGGAGGGGTTAATCATCACCATCTGAGATGAGGGGTTTTTCATCAACACCTGAGAGGAGGGGTTTTTCCATCAACACCTGAGAGGAGGGGTTTATCATCATCTGAGAGGAGGGGTTTATCATCACCATCTGAGAGGAGGGGTTTATCACCATCTGAGAGGAGGGGTTTATCATCATCACCTGAGAGGAGGGGTTAATCATCACCATCTGAGAGGAGGGGTTAATCATCACCATCTGAGAGGAGGGGTTTATCACCATCTGAGAGGAGGGGTTAATCATCACCATCTGAGAGGAGGGGTTAATCATCACCATCTGAGAGGAGGGGTTAATCCTCACCATCTGAGAGGAGGGGTTTATCATCACCTGAGAGGAGGGGTTTATCACCATCACCTGAGAGGAGGGGTTTATCATCACCATCTGAGAGGAGGGGTTTATCATCACCATCTGAGAGGAGGGATTTATCATCACCATCTGAGAGGAGGGGTTTATCATCACCATCTGAGAGGAGGGGTTTATCATCACCTGAGAGGAGGGGTTTATCATCAACACCTGAGAGGAGGGGTTTGTCATCACCATCTGAGAGGAGGGGTTTATCATCACCATCTGAGAGGAGGGGTTTATCATCACCTGACAGGAGGGGTTTATCATCACCATCTGAGAGGAGGGGTTTATCATCACCATCTGAGAGGAGGGGTTTATCATCACCTGAGAGGAGGGGTTTGGCATTACCTGAGAGGAGGGGTTTGTCATCACCTGAGAGGAGGGGTTTTTATCACCTGACAGGAGGGGTTTGGCATTACCTGAGAGGAGGGGTTTATCATCACCTGAGAGGAGGGGTTTATCATCATCACCTGAGAGGAGGGGTTTCTCATCACCTGAAAGGAGGGGTTTATCATCACCATCTGAGAGGAGGGGTTTATCATCACCTGAGAGGAGGGGTTTATCATCATCTGAGAGGAGGGGTTTATCATCACAATTTGAGAGGAGGGGTTTATCATCACCATCTGAGAGGAGGGGTTTATCATCACCTGACAGGAGGGGTTTATCATCACCATCTGAGAGGAGGGGTTTATCATCACCATCTGAGAGGAGGGGTTTATCATCACCTGAGAGGAGGGGTTTATCATCACCATCTGAGAGGAGGGGATTATCATCACCTGAGAGGAGGGGTTTATCATCACCTGGCAGAAGGGGTTTATCATCACCTGACAGGAGGGGTTTATCATCACCTGACAGGAGGGGTTTATCATCACCATCTGAGAGGAGGGGTTTATCATCACCTGAGAGGAGGGGTTTATCATCACCTGACAGGAGGGGTTTATCATCATCTGAGAGGAGGGGTTTATCATCACCATCTGAGAGGAGGGGTTTATCATCACCATCTGAGAGGAGGGGTTTATCATCACCTGAGAGGAGGGGTTTATCATCACCTGAGAGGAGGGGTTTATCATAACCTGAGAGGAGGGGTTTATCATCACCTGACAGGAGGGGTTTATCATCACCATCTGAGAGGAGGGGTTCATCATCACCTGAGAGGAGGGGTTTATCATCATCATCTGAGAGGAGGGGTTCATCATCACCTGAGAGGAGGGGTTTGTCATCATCATCTGGGAGGAGGGGTTTGTCATCATCATCTGAGAGGAGGGGGTTGTCATCACCTGAGAGGAGGGGTTTATCATCATCTGAGAGGAGGGGTTTATCATCACCTGACAGTAGGGGTTTGTCATCACCATCTGAGAGGAGGGGTTTATCATCACCTGACAGGAGGGGTTTGTCATCACCATCTGAGAGGAGGGGTTTATCATCACCATCTGAGAGGAGGGGTTTATCATCAACACCTGAGAGGAGGGGTTTATCATCAACACCTGAGAGGAGGGGTTTATCATCAACACCTGAGAGGAGGGGTTTATCATCACCTGAGAGGAGGGGTTTATCATCAACACCTGAGAGGAGGGGTTTATCATCAACACCTGAGAGGAGGGGTTTATCATCAACACCTGAGAGGAGGGGTTTATCATCACCTGAGAGGAGGGGTTTATCATCACCTGAGAGGAGGGGTTTATCATCACCTGAGAGGAGGGGTTTATAATCACCTGAGAGGAGGGGTTTATCATCACCTGACAGGAGGGGTTTGTCATCACCTGAGAGGAGGGGTTTATCATCAACACCTGAGAGGAGGGGTTTATCATCAACACCTGAGAGGAGGGGTTTATCATCAACACCTGAGAGGAGGGGTTTATCATCACCTGACAGGAGGGGTTTGTCATCACCTGACAGGAGGGGATATCATAACCATCTGAGAGGAGGGGTTTATCATCACCATCTGAGAGGAGGGGTTTATCATCACCTGAGAGGAGGGGTTTATCATCACCTGAGAGGAGGGGTTTATCATCACCTGAGAGGAGGGGTATGTCATCACCTGACAGGAGGGGGTTGTCATCACCTGACAGGAGGGGTTTATCATCACCATCTGAGAGGAGGGGTTTATCATTACCATCTGAGAGGAGGGGTTAATCATCACCATCTGAGAGGAGGGGTTAATCATCACCATCTGAGAGGAGGGGTTAATCATCACCATCTGAGAGGAGTGGTTTATCATCACCATCTGAGAGGAGGGGTTAATCATCACCATCTGAGATGAGGGGTTTTTCATCAACACCTGAGAGGAGGGGTTTTTCCATCAACACCTGAGAGGAGGGGTTTATCATCATCTGAGAGGAGGGGTTTATCATCACCATCTGAGAGGAGGGGTTTATCACCATCTGAGAGGAGGGGTTTATCATCATCACCTGAGAGGAGGGGTTAATCATCGCCATCTGAGAGGAGGGGTTTATCATCACCTGAGAGGAGGGGTTTATCACCATCTGAGAGGAGGGGTTTATCACCATCTGAGAGGAGGGGTTAATCATCACCATCTGAGAGGAGGGGTTAATCATCACCATCTGAGAGGAGGGGTTTATCATCACCTGAGATGAGGGGTTTATCACCATCTGAGAGGAGGGGTTTATCATCATCACCTGAGAGGAGGGATTTATCATCACCATCTGAGAGGAGGGGTTTATCATCACCTGACAGGAGGGGTTTATCATCACCATCTGAGAGGAGGGGTTTATCATCACCATCTGAGAGGAGGGGTTTATCATCACCTGAGAGGAGGGGTTTATCATCACCATCTGAGAGGAGGGGATTATCATCACCTGAGAGGAGGGGTTTATCATCACCTGGCAGAAGGGGTTTATCATCACCTGACAGGAGGGGTTTATCATCATCTGAGAGGAGGGGTTTATCATCACCATCTGAGAGGAGGGGTTTATCATCACCATCTGAGAGGAGGGGTTTATCATCACCTGAGAGGAGGGGTTTATCATCACCTGAGAGGAGGGGTTTATCATAACCTGAGAGGAGGGGTTTATCATCACCTGACAGGAGGGGTTTATCATCACCATCTGAGAGGAGGGGTTCATCATCACCTGAGAGGAGGGGTTTATCATCATCATCTGAGAGGAGGGGTTCATCATCACCTGAGAGGAGGGGTTTGTCATCATCATCTGGGAGGAGGGGTTTGTCATCATCATCTGAGAGGAGGGGGTTGTCATCACCTGAGAGGAGGGGTTTATCATCATCTGAGAGGAGGGGTTTATCATCACCTGACAGTAGGGGTTTGTCATCACCATCTGAGAGGAGGGGTTTATCATCACCTGACAGGAGGGGTTTGTCATCACCATCTGAGAGGAGGGGTTTAACATCACCATCTGAGAGGAGGGGTTTATCATCAACACCTGAGAGGAGGGGTTTATCATCAACACCTGAGAGGAGGGGTTTATCATCAACACCTGAGAGGAGGGGTTTATCATCAACACCTGAGAGGAGGGGTTTATCATCAACACCTGAGAGGAGGGGTTTATCATCAACACCTGAGAGGAGGGGTTTATCATCAACACCTGAGAGGAGGGGTTTATCATCACCTGAGAGGAGGGGTTTATCATCACCTGAGAGGAGGGGTTTATCATCACCTGAGAGGAGGGGTTTATCATCACCTGAGAGGAGGGGTTTATCATCACCTGACAGGAGGGGTTTGTCATCACCTGAGAGGAGGGGTTTATCATCAACACCTGAGAGGAGGGGTTTATCATCAACACCTGAGAGGAGGGGTTTATCATCAACACCTGAGAGGAGGGGTTTATCATCACCTGAGAGGAGGGGTATGTCATCACCTGACAGGAAGGGTTTGTCATCACCTGACAGGAGGGGATATCATAACCATCTGAGAGGAGGGGTTTATCATCACCATCTGAGAGGAGGGGTTTATCATCACCTGAGAGGAGGGGTTTATCATCACCTGAGAGGAGGGGTTTATCATCACCTGAGAGGAGGGGTTTATAATCAACACCTGAGAGGAGGGGTTTATCATCACCTGAGAGGAGGGGTTTATCATCAACACCTGAGAGGAGGGGTTTATCATCAACACCTGAGAGGAGGGGTTTATCATCACCTGAGAGGAGGGGTTTATCATCAACACCTGAGAGGAGGGGTTTATCATCAACACCTGAGAGGAGGGGTTTATCATCACCTGAGAGGAGGGGTTTATCATCACCTGAGAGGAGGGGTTTATCAGACATACTTAACAGAGCAGACAACACACATTGAGTCTCTTACTTGTGTGTCGACCTCCAGGCTGAAGTTAGCATTGAGAACACCCAGCTCCATTTTGTTGTAGAGGAGAACTGGGTTGTTACGGTCCTCTGGAGTATCAGTTGCCTGGGGGAGAGACAGCGAAAGAGGGCGAGAGAGAAAGGAGAGAGAGCACCATTTTAAAATTCAGCTCAAAAACCATTAACTCTATATCAAATAAAGCATTAAATAGATTTGGCTCGACGATCTGTCCTCTGGCTGTCACAGAGTCCAATTGTCAAAAACAGGCACCGCTGGTCACATCATAAATGTCTGTTTTTCAATACACACACACACACACACACACACACACACACACACACACACACACACACACCAACAACAGCATGTTTGGAGGCCCAGTGGTCCCTACCCTGTAAATGTCAGTACCAGAGCAGCAGTGTAGCACTGAGCTATGGGAAACACAGGGATCTGCTACAAATGTGTTAAGAAAGAGCCCATGGGCTCAGCGCTTGCTTAACCCAGCAACTGGTAAGGACCAGCATCCCCTGGTTTACACAACTGGTAAGAACCAGCACCCTCTGGTTGACACAACTGGTAAGCACCAGCACCCCCTGGTTGACACAACTGGTAAGAACCAGCACCCCCTGGTTGACACAACTGGTAAGAACCAGCACCCCCTGGTTTACACAACTGGTAAGAACCAGCACCCCCTGGTTTACACAACTGGTAAGAACCAGCACCCTCTGGTTTACACAACTGGTAAGAACCAGCACCCCCTGGTTGACACAACTGGTAAGAACCAGCACCCCCTGGTTAACACAACTGGTAAGAACCAGCACCCCCTGGTTAGCACAACTGGTAAGAACCAGCGTCGATTGGTTAAAGCAACAACTAGTAAGATGGAGAGGTGGTAAGGGCTGAAGTCTGGCTTCATAAACACAGTGATGGAGAGGAGGTTAAGGGCTGAAGTCTGGCTTCATAAACACAGTGATGGAGAGGAGGTTAAGGGCTGAAGTCTGGCTTCATAAACACAGTGATGGAGAGGAGGTTAAGGGCTGAAGTCTGGCTTCATAAACACAGTGATGGAGAGGAGGTTAAGGGCTGAAGTCTGGCTTCATAAACACAGTGATGGAGAGGAGGTTAAGGGCTGAAGTCTGGCTTCATAAACACAGTGATGGAGAGGAGGTTAAGGGCTGAAGTCTGGCTTCATAAACACAGTGATGGAGAGGAGGTTAAGGGCTGAAGTTACGAAACTAAAGCAGATGGTATGTAAAGCAGGTTTTCCTAGAGCAGCAGTGTTGAACTTACGTTGGCGATCTCCCTCTCCAGCTCAATGACCCTGGTGACCTCCTCTCTGATTTGGGTCTCGTTGACCTCTAGGCTGCGGTCGGTACGGATCAACCTGGCCACGTCTATCATGAACTGTTCATATGCTCTACATGGCTGGGAGGACACACACACACACAGACAGACAGACAAACAGACACACATTAAAAACATGTATTGTAGTATCAACAGAAAAAAAGTAGTCATAAGTAGTTGGCTAGATGATGAAGAATGAGAGATACTGTATTCACATCACTGGAGATACAATGAGAGATACTGTATTCACATCACTGGAAATACAATGAGAGATACTGTATTCACATCCCTGGAAATACAATGAGAGATACTGTATTCACATCCCTGGAAATACAATGAGAGATACTGTATTCACATCACTGGAAATACAATGAGAGATACTGTATTCACATCCCTGGAAATACAATGAGAGATACTGTATTCACATCACTGGAAATACAATGAGAGATACTGTATTCACATCCCTGGAAATACAATGAGAGATACTGCATTCACATCACTGGAAATACAATGAGAGATACTGTATTCACATCCCTGGAAATACAATGAGAGATACTGTATTCACATCACTGGAAATACAATGAGAGATACTGTATTCACATCCCTGGAAATACAATGAGAGATACTGTATTCACATCCCTGGAAATACAATGAGAGATACTGTATTCACATCACTGGAAATACAATGAGAGATACTGTATTCACATCCCTGGAAATACAATGAGAGATACTGCATTCACATCACTGGAAATACAATGAGAGATACTGTATTCACATCCCTGGAAATACAATGAGAGATACTGTATTCACATCCCTGGAAATACAATGAGAGATACTGTATTCACATCACTGGAAATACAATGAGAGATACTGTATTCACATCACTGGAAATACAATGAGAGATACTGTATTCACATCCCTGGAAATACAATGAGAGATACTGTATTCACATCACTGGAAATACAATGAGAGATGCTGTATTCACATCACTGGAAATACAATGAGAGATACTGTATTCACATCCCTGGAAATACAATGAGAGATACTGTATTCACATCCCTGGAAATACAATGAGAGATACTGTATTCACATCAGAACAGAAAAAAGTTGTCATAAGTAGTTTGGTAGATGAGGAAGAATGAGAGATACTGTATTCACATCACTGGAGATGTACAGTGCCTTGCGAAAGTATTCGACCCCCTTGAACTTTGCGACCTTTTGCCACATTTCAGGCTTCAAACATAAAGATATAAAACTGTATTTTTTTGTGAAGAATCAACAACAAGTGGGACACAATCATGAAGTGGAACAACATTTATTGGATATTTCAAACTTTTTTAACAAATCAAAAACTGAAAAATTGGGCGTGCAAAATTATTCAGCCCCCTTAAGTTAATACTTTGTAGCGCCACCTTTTGCTGCGATTACAGCTGTAAGTCGCTTGGGGTATGTCTCTATCAGTTTTACACATCGAGAGACTGAAATGTTTTCCCATTCCTCCTTGCAAAACAGCTCGAGCTTAGTGAGGTTGGATGGAGAGCATTTGTGAACAGCAGTTTTCAGTTCTTTCCACAGATTCTCGATTGGATTCAGGTCTGGACTTTGACTTGGCCATTCTAACACCTGGATATGTTTATTTTTGAACCATTCCATTGTAGATTTTGCTTTATGTTTTGGATCATTGTCTTGTTGGAAGACAAATCTCCATCCCAGTCTCAGGTCTTTTGCAGACTCCATCAGGTTTTCTTCCAGAATGGTCCTGTATTTGGCTCCATCCATCTTCCCATCAATTTTAACCATCTTCCCTGTCCCTGCTGAAGAAAAGCAGGCCCAAACCATGATGCTGCCACCACCATGTTTGACAGTGGGGATGGTGTGTTCAGCTGTGTTGCTTTTACGCCAAACATAACGTTTTGCATTGTTGCCAAAAAGTTCAATTTTGGTTTCATCTGACCAGAGCACCTTCTTCCACATGTTTGGTGTGTCTCCCAGGTGGCTTGTGGCAAACTTTAAACTACACTTTTTATGGATATCTTTAAGAAATGGCTTTCTTCTTGCCACTCTTCCATAAAGGCCAGATTTGTGCAATATACGACTGATTGTTGTCCTATGGACAGAGTCTCCCACCTCAGCTGTAGATCTCTGCAGTTCATCCAGAGTGATCATCGGCCTCTTGGCTGCATCTCTGATCAGTCTTCTCCTTGTATGAGCTGAAAGTTTAGAGGGACGGCCAGGTCTTGGTAGATTTGCAGTGGTCTGATACTCCTTCCATTTCAATATTATCGCTTGCACAGTGCTCCTTGGGATGTTTAAAGCTTGGGAAATCTTTTTGTATCCAAATCCGGCTTTAAACTTCTTCACAACAGTATCTCGGACCTGCCTGGTGTGTTCCTTGTTCTTCATGATGCTCTCTGCGCTTTTAACGGACCTCTGAGACTATCACAGTGCAGGTGCATTTATACGGAGACTTGATTACACACAGGTGGATTGTATTTATCATCATTAGTAATTTAGGTCAACATTGGATCATTCAGAGATCCCCACTGAACTTCTGGAGAGAGTTTGCTGCACTGAAAGTAAAGGGGCTGAATAATTTTGCACGCCCAATTTTTCAGTTTTTGATTTGTTAAAAAAGTTTGAAATATCCAATAAATGTCGTTCCACTTCATGATTGTGTCCCACTTGTTGTTGATTCTTCACAAAAAAATACAGTTTTATATCTTTATGTTTGAAGCCTGAAATGTGGCAAAAGGTCGCAAAGTTCAAGGGGGCCGAATACTTTCGCAAAGGCACTGTATATTAGGCTACATCATCCTCTGTTTGGTATTAAGAGACAGGAAGAGAACACTATGAAAATATAATCTGTCTAATCAATGACACACACACACACACACACACACACACACACACACACACACACACACACACACACACACCTATCCCCCCCACGCCAAGTTTGGCAAGTACAGAATCCTTTCAGAATAGAAATCAGTGGTGAAACCATACCAGATAATATCCACCCCAAACACTCACATCTGGTTTGAGTTGGGCTGCGACCAAATCGGTCATCTCACTTCATTATTTTAATGATCACATTGCTCCAGATGGCATCTCTCACACACACACACACACACACACACACACACACACACACACTCCAGCTAGTCACGTTGACAGTTAGATAAGTTGGAACACAGGTTATCCGTGGGCCAAACATCAGATTGGTGTTTAAGGGGGAAATGGATCATAATGTGGTTTATAGTTTCTTCCTAACAGAGACCTCAGACAAACAGGCTTATTTGGAGGTCTGTGTTAAACCACACTAACACAAACTCATTAGAGCATGTCAATGCTAATGATTAGTTCAATCAATAAACTACAGCAAAAATATTCAGGTTCAAATCTCATCAGCTTTAGAGTTCTTCACATCTAGTTCTGGATGTTCATTAAACCATGCTGGAGATTTGGACCCAACGTAATTACCTAGAGAGGATGGTGATCTTATCCTAGACTGATGCTGAGGGCTTGCAGCCACTGCGGAAGTGGGTCATTGTGTGTTCTGGGTGGATGGACCAGTGATCAGAACAACATGGGGTTGAAACCCAGACTCTGACATACCCGGCCAGAGAACTCATTTCCTTGAAACCCAGACATACCCGGCCAGAGAACTAATTTCCTTGAAACCCAGATCCCCACCATACCCGGCCAGAGAACTAATTTCCTTGAAACCCAGACATACCTGGCCAGATAACTAATTTCCTTGAAACCCAGATCTCCACCATACCCGGCCAGATAACTAATTTCCTTGAAACCCAGACTTTGACATACCAGGCCAGAGAACTAATTTCCTTGAAACCCAGACATACCTGGCCAGATAACTAATTTCCTTGAAACCCAGACTCTGACATACCTGGCCAGATAACTAATTTCCTTGAAACCCAGACTCTGACATACCTGGCCAAAGAACACATTTCCTCCACAGACCCAGAGAACTAATTTCCTCCACAGACCCAGAGAACTAATTTCCTCCACAGACCCAGAGAACTAATTTCCTCCACAGACCCAGATAACTAATTTCCTCCACAGACCCAGATAACTAATTTCCTCCACAGACCCAGGGAACTAATTTCCTCCACAGACCCAGAGAACTAATTTCCTCCACAGACCCAGGGAACTAATTTCCTCCAAAGACCCGGCCAGAGAACTGGATATCATTAATATGCGTGTGTAGCAGGTACAGTCTTACCTCTGCGTAGGGCCCGGTGCAGGTATAATGCTCTCTGGATAAGAGACCAAGGCTGGTTTGCTGGTCAAACTGGCAGAGGAGAGAGAATCAGGACACAAGCAGCCATTCATTCAACAGCAGGTAAAAGACAAAGAGAGATTAGTGTGTGAATACTTAACACTGCCTAGGTTAGATTTAGGGTAGTTTACTGGGCAAATAGGTACACTAAATCCCTAACTATGAGAGAGGGTTAAGGGGTACAAGTGATGGGGTACAGGTGTGTTTATGTGTCTATTATGTGATGGTGTTTATGTGTCTATCATATAATGGGGTACAGGTGTGTTTATGTGTCTATCATGTGATGGTGTACAGGTGTGTTTATGTGTCTATTATGTGATGGTGTTTATGTGTCTATAATATAATGGGGTACAGGTGTGTTTATGTGTCTATCATGTGATGGTGTACAGGTGTGTTTATGTGTCTATCATGTGATGGTGTGTACAATGTGTATACCACCCTTGGATTTGTTAACATTTTATTGTGTTACAAAGTTAAGGTTAAAATGGATTGAACTGTTGTTTTGTTGTTGTTGTTGTTGTTGTGATCTACACAAAACAACATGTAATGTCAAAGTAGAAGAGAAAATCATTCAAATTTAAATAAGATGAACGAAAAACAAAACGCTAATATATCTTGATTAGATAAGTATTCACACCCTCTGAGTCAACACATGTTACTAACACCATTGGCAGGGATTACAGCTGTGAATCTTATTGGGCACGTCTCATAAGAGCTTTGTGTAATATTTGCCCATCATTCTTTTGCAACATTCTTTAAGCTCTGTCAAGGTGTTGGGGATCATGGCTAGTCCGCCATCTTCAAGCCTTGCCATAGACTTTCAAGCAGATTTAAGTTAAAGATTTAAACTTGGCCACTCAGGAACATCCTCTGTTTTCTTCAAAGCAAATCCTGTGTAGATTTGGCTTTGTGATGGAAATGATTGTCCTGCTGCAAGGTGTAGTAAAGTATTGTCACATACACCAGATAGGAGCAGTGAAATGTGTCATTTTACAGGGTCGGCCATAGTAGTACAGCACACCTGGAGCTAATTAGGGTTAAGTGCCTTGCTCAAGGGCACAGAGAGATGTCTCACTTTGTTGGCTCAGGTATTTGAACTAACAACCTTTAGGTTACTGGCCCAACACTCTAACCACTAGGCTAACTGCCTCCTCTAACCACTAGACTACCTGCCATCCTCTAACCACTAGGCTACCTGCCTCCTCTAACCACTAGGCTAACTGCCTCCTCTAACCACTAGGCTAACTGCCTCCTCTAACCACTAGGCTACCTGCCTCCTCTAACCACTAGGCTACCTGCCTCCTCTAACCACTAGGCTAACTGCCTCCTCTAACCACTAGGCTAACTGCCTCCTCTAACCACTAGGCTACCTGCCATCCTCTAACCACTAGGCTACCTGCCTCCTCTAACCACTAGGCTACCTGCCTCCTCTAACCACTAGGCTAACTGCCTCCTCTAACCACTAGACTACCTGCCATCCTCTAACCACTAGGCTACCTGCCTCCTCTAACCACTAGGCTACCTGCCTCCTCCTAACCACTAGGCTAACTGCCTCCTCTAACCACTAGACTACCTGCCATCCTCTAACCACTAGGCTACCTGCCTCCTCTAACCACTAGGCTACCTGCCTCCTCTAACCACTAGGCTACCTGCCTCCTCTAACCACTAGGCTACCTGCCTCCTCTAACCACTAGGCTACCTGCCTCCTCTAACCACTAGGCTACCTGCCTCCTCTAACCACTAGGCTACCTGCCTCCTCTAACCACTAGGCTACCTGCCTCCTCTAACCAGTAGGCTACCTGCCTCCTCTAACCACTAGGCTACCTGCCTCCTCTAACCACTAGGCTACCTGCCTCCTCTAACCACTAGGCTACCTGCCTCCTCTAACCACTAGGCTACCTGCCTCCTCTAACCACTAGGCTACCTGCCTCCTCTAACCACTAGGCTACCTGCCTCCTCTCCCAGTGTCTGGTTTAAAGCAGACTGAAGCTAGGATTTTGCCTGTTCTTAGCTCCATCCAGTTTCTTTTCATCCTGAACAACTTCGGTCTTTGCCGATGTCAAGCATACCCATACCATGATGCAGCCAACCACCAGGCTTGCAAATAGGGAGGTAGTTACTCAGTGATGTGTTGGATTTGCACCAAACATAAGACTTTGCCTTTTGGCAAAAAAAAAAAGTGTACAAAGCTGTCATCAAGGCAAAGGGTGGCTACTTTGAAGAACCTAAAATCTAAAATATATTTTGATTTGTTTAACACCTTTTTTTTGCTCACTACAAGATTCCATACGTGTTATTTCATAGTTTTGATGTCTTCACTATTATTCTACAATGTAGGAAATAGAACAAATAAAGGAAAACCCTTGAATGAGTAGATGTGTCCAAACCTCTGACTGGTTCTGTATATTCCAATCCCACTTTGTAACACAACAAATGTGAAAAGAAAAAAAAGGCCTGTAGACCTTCTATAGTGTCTGTGCATGTGACAGTCATGTGATGGGGTGTAGGTGTGTTCAAGTGTCTGTACATGTGACAGTCATGTGATGGGGTGTAGGTGTGTTCAAGTGTCTGTGCATGTGACAGTCATGTGATGGGGTGTAGGTGTGTTCAAGTGTCTGTGCATGTGACAGTCATGTGATGGGGTGTAGGTGTGTTCAAGTGTCTGTGCATGTGACAGTCATGTGATGGGGTGTAGGTGTGTTCAAGTGTCTGTGCATGTGACAGTCATGTGATGGGGTGTAGGTGTGTTCAAGTGTATGTGCATGTGACAGTCATGTGATGGGGTGTAGATGTGTTCAAGTGTCTGTGCATGTGACAGTCATGTGATGGGGTGTAGGTGTGTTCAAGTGTCTGTGCATGTGACAGTCATGTGATGGGGTGTAGGTGTGTTCAAGTGTCTGTGCATGTGACAGTCATGTGATGGGGTGTAGGTGTGTTCAAGTGTCTGTGCATGTGACAGTCATGTGATGGGGTGTAGGTGTGTTCAAGTGTCTGTGCATGTGACAGTCATGTGATGGGGTGTAGGTGTGTTCAAGTGTCTGTGCATGTGACAGTCATGTGATGGGGTGTAGGTGTGTTCAAGTGTCTGTGCATGTGACAGTCATGTGATGGGGTGTAGGTGTGTTCAAGTGTATGTGCATGTGACAGTCATGTGATGGGGTGTAGATGTGTTCAAGTGTCTGTGCATGTGACAGTCATGTGATGGGGTGTAGGTGTGTTCAAGTGTCTGTGCATGTGACAGTCATGTGATGGGGTGTAGGTGTGTTCAAGTGTCTGTGCATGTGACAGTCATGTGATGGGGTGTAGGTGTGTTCAAGTGTCTGTGCATGTGACAGTCATGTGATGGGGTGTAGGTGTGTTCAAGTGTCTGTGCATGTGACAGTCATGTGATGGGGTGTAGGTGTGTTCAAGTGTCTGTGCATGTGACAGTCATGTGATGGGGTGTAGGTGTGTTCAAGTGTCTGTGCATGTGACAGTCATGTGATGGGGTGTAGATGTGTTCAAGTGTCTGTGCATGTGACAGTCATGTGATGGGGTGTAGGTGTGTTCAAGTGTCTGTGCATGTGACAGTCATGTGATGGGGTGTAGGTGTGTTCAAGTGTCTGTGCATGTGACAGTCATGTGATGGGGTGTAGGTGTGTTCAAGTGTCTGTGCATGTGACAGTCATGTGATGGGGTGTAGGTGTGTTCAAGTGTCTGTGCATGTGACAGTCATGTGATGGGGTGTAGGTGTGTTCAAGTGTCTGTGCATGTGACAGTCATGTGATGGGGTGTAGGTGTGTTCAAGTGTCTGTGCATGTGACAGTCATGTGATGGGGTGTAGGTGTGTTCAAGTGTCTGTGCATGTGACAGTCATGTGATGGGGTGTAGGTGTGTTCAAGTTTATGTGCATGTGACAGTCATGTGATGGGGTGTAGATGTGTTCAAGTGTCTGTGCATGTGACAGTCATGTGATGGGGTGTAGGTGTGTTCAAGTGTCTGGCATGTGACAGTCATGTGATGGGGTGTAGGTGTGTTCAAGTGTCTGTGCATGTGACAGTCATGTGATGGGGTGTAGGTGTGTTCAAGTGTATGTGCATGTGACAGTCATGTGATGGGGTGTAGGTGTGTTCAAGTGTCTGTGCATGTGACAGTCATGTGATGGGGTGTAGATGTGTTCAAGTGTCTGTGCATGTGACAGTCATGTGATGGGGTGTAGATGTGTTCAAGTGTCTGTGCATGTGACAGTCATGTGATGGGGTGTAGGTGTGTTCAAGTGTCTGTGCATGTGACAGTCATGTGATGGGGTGTAGGTGTGTTCAAGTGTCTGTGCATGTGACAGTCATGTGATGGGGTGTAGATGTGTTCAAGTGTCTGTGCATGTGACAGTCATGTGATGGGGTGTAGGTGTGTTCAAGTGTCTGTGCATGTGACAGTCATGTGATGGGGTGTAGGTGTGTTCAAGTGTCTGTGCATGTGACAGTCATGTGATGGGGTGTAGGTGTGTTCAAGTGTCTGTGCATGTGACAGTCATGTGATGGGGTGTAGGTGTGTTCAAGTGTCTGTGCATGTGACAGTCATGTGATGGGGTGTAGGTGTGTTCAAGTGTCTGTGCATGTGACAGTCATGTGATGGGGTGTAGGTGTGTTCAAGTGTATGTGCATGTGACGCCACCTACGTGAATGATGTGTGAATTGGAGTCTTTGTCATCAGTGCCGATAAAAAAATTAACCAAGACTTGAGTTCCATATTTCTCATTTAGTCTGGCTATGGCATCCTCCAACTTCCATGTGTTCCCTAAGTAGGAGAGAGGAGAGGATTGGTTTGAGGAGAAGAGAAGAGAGGAGATAATTAGTTTGAGGAGAGGAGATACTTGGTTTGAGGAGAGGAGATAATTGGTTTGAGGAGAGGAGATAATTGGTTTGAGGAGAGGAGATAATTGGTTTGAGGAGAGGATTGGTTTGATGAGAGGAGAGGAGATAATTGGTTTGAGGAGAGGAGATCATTTGTTTGAGGAGAGGAGATCATTGGTTTGAGGAGAGGAGATAATTGGTTTGAGGAGAGGAGAGGATTGGTTTGAGGAGAGGAGATAATTGGTTTGAGGAGAGGAGATAATTGGTTTGAGGAGAGGAGATAATTGGTTTGAGGAGAGAAGATAATTGGTTTGAGGAGAGGAGATAATTGGTTTGAGGAGAGGAGATACTTGGTTTGAGGAGAGAAGATAATTGGTTTGAGGAGAGGAGATACTTGGTTTGAGGAGAGGAGATAATTGGTTTGAGGAGAGGAGATACTTGGTTTGAGGAGAGGAGAGGATTGGTTTGAGGAGAGGAGAGGATTGGTTTGAGGAGAGGAGAGGATTGGTTTGAGGAGAGGCTTAGTTTGAGGATAGGAGAGGATTGGTGATAATTGGTTTGAGGAGAGGAGATACTTGGTTTGAGGAGAGGAGATCATTTGTTTGAGGAGAGGAGATCATTGGTTTGAGGAGAGGAGATAATTGGTTTGAGGAGAGGAGAGGATTGGTTTGAGGAGAGGAGATAATTGGTTTGAGGAGAGGAGATAATTGGTTTGAGGAGAGGAGATAATTGGTTTGAGGAGAGGATTGGTTTGAGGAGAGAAGATAATTGGTTTGAGGAGAGGAGATACTTGGTTTGAGGAGAGGAGATAATTGGTTTGAGGAGAGGAGATAATTGGTTTGAGGAGAGGAGATACTTGGTTTGAGGAGAGGAGATAATTGGTTTGAGGAGAGGAGATACTTGGTTTGAGGAGAGAAGATAATTGGTTTGAGGAGAGGAGATACTTGGTTTGAGGAGAGGAGATAATTGGTTTGAGGAGAGGAGATACTTGGTTTGAGGAGAGGAGAGGATTGGTTTGAGGAGAGGAGAGGATTGGTTTGAGGAGAGGAGAGGATTGGTTTGAGGAGAGGCTTAGTTTGAGGATAGGAGAGGATTGGTGATAATTGGTTTGAGGAAAGGAGAGGATTGGTTAGAGGAGATAATTGGTTTGAGGAGAGGAGAGGATTGGTTTGAGGAGAGGAGATAATTGGTTTGAGGAGAGGAGAGGATTGGTTTGAGGAGAGGATTGGTTTGAGGAGAGGATTGGTTTGAGGAGAGGAGAGGATTGGTTTGAGGAGAGGAGATAATTGGTTTGAGGAGAGGAGATAATTGGTTTGAGGAGAGGATTGGTTTGAGGAGAGGAGAGGATTGGTTTGAGGAGAGGAGAGGATTGGTTTGAGGAGAGGATTGGTTTGAGGAGAGGAGATAATTGGTTTGAGGAGAGGAGATAATTGGTTTGAGGAGAGGAGAGGATTGGTTTGAGGAGAGGCAAACTAAAATAGGTGTAGGAAACACAGAGTTCGAAGGGCATAGTGTCGTTCACCATAGACAGTCTCCCAGTGGTCTGTTGCTATTGGCCACTCAAACACATTAGGAAGTATGTCTAGTAAAGGAGCTCCGCCTCTTTTCTCAATCTGACCTTCAGAGGGAAAAAAAACACAAAAGTGACCCAGGTTAACTCACAGCTTAAAGGTAGACAACTAATTGGACTTTAATGACTTACTGAATTGAAATGTAATTGACCTCAACAAAACAGACCAGCAGACTCACTCTCATTGGTGCAGGATCTGTAGAGGGTCTTGGCTTTAGTGAGGGCACTGGCCTCCCCCTTCACGCTTCTCTCTAGAACACCTACAAAAATATTATAGAGGTTATAGACTTGCAGCACATCTGTGTTGATGTTTGCTTTTAAACTGAAAATCAAAAAGAGGTTTGGATATGAGTTGAGCTGTGAGTGTTGCGAGTAACATGGAGCATGTGAGCTGTGTTATGGAGGACAATGTCCCCCTCAGAGGGACTGTAACATGTCCCTTTAGACCAGACAGAACACAGTCAGACTCTGGGCCAAGGAGCAGTCGGTCTGCTGCTTTTCACCACATAACAAACATTGAGAAACATCACAGAACTGTGGAAACAAAAGAAAAACACAAGCAAGGAAAAAAACAATGCTTTAAATCTGTGGTCATTCCCACGTGCACTGGTAACTGTAGGACGAAATCCATGTGCTAGAGTTAAGACAAATAATGTGCTTTTATTTTTCCCTCTACCCTTTATGAATCTCACACTGAAATTCTACCTCTCCTCTGCCACAATCATTCTCCATTCTTACAGTAACAGCTCTCTGCCCCTCCCCATTCCTATAGTAACAGCTCTCTGCCCCTCTCCATTCTTATAGTAACTGCTCTCTGCCCCTCTCCATTCTTATAGTAACAGCTCACCGCCCCTCTTCATTCTTATAGTAACAGCTCTCTGCCCCCCTCCATTCTTATAGTAACAGCTCTCTGCCCCTCTCCATTCTTACAGTAACAGCTCTCTGCCCCTCCCCATTCTTATAGTAACAGCTCTCTGCCCCCTCCATTCCTATAGTAACAGCTCTCTGCCCTCTCTCTCCGTTCTTATAGTAACAGCTCTCTGCCCCCCTCCATTCTTATAGTAACAGCTCTCTGCCCTCTCTCTTCTTTCTTATAGTAACAGCTCTCTGCCCCCCTCCATTCTTATAGTAACAGCTCTCTGCCCCCCTCCATTCTTATAGTAACAGCTCTCTGCCCCCCTCCATTCTTATAGTAACAGCTCTCTGCCCTCTCTCTCCATTCTTATTGTAACAGCTCTCTGCCCCCCCTCCATTCTTATAGTAACAGCTCTCTGCCCCCCTCCATTCTTATAGTAACAGCTCTCTGCCCTCTCTCTCCATTCTTATTGTAACAGCTCTCTGCCCATCTCCATTCTTATAGTAACAGCTCTCTGCCCCCCCTCCATTCTTATAGTAACAGCTCTCTGCCCTCTCTCTCCATTCTTATAGTAACAGCTCTCTGCCCCCCCTCCATTCTTATAGTAACAGCTCTCTGCCCCCCCTCCATTCTTATAGTAACAGCTCTCTGCCTTCTCTCTCCATTCTTATTGTAACAGCTCTCTGCCCATCTCCATTCTTATAGTAACAGCTCTCTGCCCTCTCTCTCCATTCTTATTGTAACAGCTCTCTGCCCATCTCCATTCTTATAGTAACAGCTCTCTGCCCCCCCTCCATTCTTATAGTAACAGCTCTCTGCCCTCTCTCTCCATTCTTATAGTAACAGCTCTCTGCCCCCCTCCGTTCTTATAGTAACAGCTCTCTGCCCCCCTCCATTCTTATAGTAACAGCTCTCTGCCCCTCTTCATTCTTATAGTAACAGCTCTCTGCCCCCCTCCATTCTTATAGTAACAGCTCTCTGCCCCTCTCCATTCTTACAGTAACAGCTCTCTGCCCCCCTCCATTCTTATAGTAACAGCTCTCTGCCCCCCTCCATTCTTATAGTAACAGCTCTCTGCCCTCTCTCTCCATTCTTATAGTAACAGCTCTCTGCCCCCCCTCCATTCTTATAGTAACAGCTCTCTGCCCCCCCTCCATTCTTATAGTAACAGCTCTCTGCCCTCTCTCTCCATTCTTATTGTAACAGCTCTCTGCCCATCTCCATTCTTATAGTAACAGCTCTCTGCCCCCCTCCATTCTTATAGTAACAGCTCTCTGCCCTCTCTCTCCATTCTTATAGTAACAGCTCTCTGCCCCCCCTCCATTCTTATAGTAACAGCTCTCTGCCCCCCCTCCATTCTTATAGTAACAGCTCTCTGCCTTCTCTCTCCATTCTTATTGTAACAGCTCTCTGCCCATCTCCATTCTTATAGTAACAGCTCTCTGCCCTCTCTCTCCATTCTTATTGTAACAGCTCTCTGCCCATCTCCATTCTTATAGTAACAGCTCTCTGCCCCCCCTCCATTCTTATAGTAACAGCTCTCTGCCCTCTCTCTCCATTCTTATAGTAACAGCTCTCTGCCCCCCTCCGTTCTTATAGTAACAGCTCTCTGCCCCCCTCCATTCTTATAGTAACAGCTCTCTGCCCCTCTTCATTCTTATAGTAACAGCTCTCTGCCCCCCTCCATTCTTATAGTAACAGCTCTCTGCCCCTCTCCATTCTTACAGTAACAGCTCTCTGCCCCCCTCCATTCTTATAGTAACAGCTCTCTGCCCCTCTCCATTCTTACAGTAACAGCTCTCTGCCCCCCTCCATTCTTACAGTAACAGCTCTCGGCACTCTTTCTCTCTCTATTTTTACAGTAACAGCTCTCTGCCCCAATCGTTCTTCATTCTTATAGTAACAGCTCTCTGCCCACTCTCTTCTTTCTTATAGTAACAGCTCTCTGCCCTCGCTCTTCTTTCTTACAGTAACAGCTCTCTGCCCTCTCTCTTCTTTCTTACAGTAACAGCTCTCTGCCCCAATCGTTCTTCATTTTTACTAGTAACAGCTCTCTGCCCGCTCTCTTCTTTCTTACAGCAACAGCTCTCTGCCCTCTCTCTTCATTCTTATAGTAACAGCTCTCTGCCCTCTCTCTTCTTTCTTATAGTAACAGCTCTCTGCTCTCTTCATTCTTATAGTAACAGCTCTCTGCTCTCTTCATTCTTATAGTGACAGCCCTCTGCCATCTTTCTCTCTCTATTTTTACAGTAACAGCTCTCTGCCCCAATTGTTCTTCATTCTTATAGTGACAGCTCTCTGCCCTCTCTCTTCTTTCTTACAGTAACAGCCCTCTGCCCTCTTTCTCTCTCTATTTTTACAGTAACAGCTCTCTGTCATCTCACCTCTCATTCTTCCCCTTTCCCTCCCTCTACCTCAAATCCTCTCGTCATCCCCTGGTTTGGTTAGGGCAGAACCCCTGCAGTCTCATTACCTAGTGGGCACACACTTTTTATGTGCTCATGTAATGTTAATGAAGCGCTGGGTTAGGAGACCTTCATAGGGCGCTTCCTGCCAAAGGGCGCAGATCATGTGTGTGATTGGATTAACAACTGGATGTGGGGGAGAGGGGGTGGGGGTGGGGGATTCTGTTTGGATTAAAGACCACCTGATGTTTGTGTGGCAAACACCCCTTTAAATACAAGTTCACCTACTTTGGAAGCTTTCAGGGCTTCTTTTTATCTTTTGCACGTTTTACACTTTTTGGGGGGGGGGGGAAATGACAGCGGAGGAGATATTTTGATGTCCTTTTCAACCCTGTGGTTCTGTCACTCTTACGGTGCTGTGGTTAAACTCCTGAGACCCAGAACACATATACGTGCGCAAACACACACACACAGACACACACACTTAAATACTGTGACCTTATCTGGGCCCCAACCTCAGGGCTAATCCTGATTTTAAAAAAAGGAACTACACAGGAAGTGTGTCTTCCCAGAGCCAATCCCTCTGTGTATATGTATTCAACACAGAACACTGCTTAGCCCCTGGGCCTCAAATCCACCACATGGACTCAACTAGGGTACATACAACTGGAAACAGCTGCATTGTTGCTGAAGAGCTGAACATGGAGCACAGATCTAGTGCTGTCTGACCCTCTGTGATGTCATAAGATTTCTGACTTAGACATTCTTTCAAACTCTCTGTGATGTCATAAGATTTCTGACTTAGACATTCTTTCAAAACCTCTGTGATGTCATAAGATTTCTGACTTAGACATTATTTCAAACTCTCTGTGATGTCATAAGATTTCTGACTTAGACATTCTTTCAAAACCTCTGTGATGTCATAAGATTTCTGACTTAGACATTCTTTCAAACTCTCTGTGATGTCATAAGATGCCTGATGCCTCGTTCAAATCTCCGACTTCAGTGCTTTCAAAACAACTGGGAACTCTGGGGGGAAAAAGGACTGGGATTTTTTATTTATTTCAACGGTCATCCAACTCAGGAACTCTGGCCTCTTTCTAGAGTATTTTTCCTGAGGTCCCAGTTGTTTTGAATTTGGCACATTCTGTCACACCCTCTATGACTTACATAGCATGTATGACTGACAGACATTCTGTCTGATGCTTTGTAATGTCACGAGATGCCTGACAGACAGTCTGTAATGTAACATTTTGTAATGTCACGAGATGCCTGACAGACAGTCTGTAATGTAACATTTTGTAATGTCACGAGATGCCTGACAGACATTCTGTAATGTAACATTTTGTAATGTCATGAGATGACTGACACACAGTCTGTAATGTAACATTTTGTAATGTCATGAGATACCTGACAGACAGTCTGTAATGTAACATTTTGTAATGTCATGAGATGACTGACACACAGTCTGTAATGTAACATTTTATAATGTCATGAGATACCTGACAGACAGTCTGTAATGTAACATTTTGTAATGTCATGAGATACCTGACAGACATACGGTAAAGAGGTCAATTAAACTCAACCAAAATAATTGAAGCCATGGAAACACGTGGTAGGAAAGATCCCATTGGGGAAAGATCCCATTGGGGAAAGATCCCAGATCTCATTGCCTGGGCAGTGGAACGTGTCCATTCTGTCACATCCTTTGTGATGTCATAACATCCGTGTGTGTTCGAGAGGGAAGCCTAAGGAAGCACACTGTAAACCAGTGAAGTCAAGGGATGTGCATCTTGCATTCCCCAAGATGGCATAGCAGTTCAGACGTCTTTTGTCCTCGTCTTGTCGTGTCCCGTTTATATATATTTACAATTTTTTTCACATACCTTTTTAAATATATTTTTTAATTTTCCATAAACTCATCTTCAAAACACTCTCCTGCAAACCGCCTAACCAATTTATATTTATAAAAAAAGTATTTTTACCTCAAATCTGTAATCCTCCAAGAAGCTAGCCAGAAACTAGCCAGAAGCTAGCCAGAAGCTAGCCAGAAGCTAATCAGAAGCTAGTTAGCTTCTTTACTGGCTAATTGTTAGTATTCAGCTAACCACGGTTTGTGGTCATCAGCTATCCTTTAGCTCGAAAATCTATCGCCAGTTTTGTACGGCGCAGCGCGGCTCGGAACGGAACATACGGACCAATTTTTCTCTCCATGTCCCTGGATTTCAACCGCTAACTCTGGACATTCCTACCTGGATCTCACAGCTAGCTAGCTGCTATCCGTGTGACTATCGGCTTTCGTCGATTCCGGAGCAAACATCAATTATTCCGGAGCTAGCCAGCTGAAGAGTTCCATCAATCACTCCTGGGCTACAATCACCTATCCGGACCCGTTTTTACTGCCTACGCGGAGCCCCACCGGGCCTTCACAACTGGACTGCCGACGTTATCTACCCGAAGGAGTTATCCGGCTGGCTCCTCCGTCGCGACGTTACCTGAACACCCATCTGTGGCCCGCTAACCGTTAGCTATCTTATCGGCTGCTATCTGAATAGACAATCGGACAATTAATTTATTTATTTGTATTATTATTATTTTTTTTTCAACTTGGGCCTCTATAACTATATCTATTGTTTATTTTGTTGTTGTGTGATTTGGATTAATCCCCTCTACCACACGGAACCCCACTAATCTACTGACGGAACGCAAGAGGTGGCTAATAACAGACCTCCATCCTATGCTAGCTTGCTACCTATGGCCTGGCTAGCTGTCTAAATCGCCGTGACCCCCAAACAACCTCTCTACTCACTGGACCCTTTTGATCACTCGACTAAGCATGCCTCTCCTTAATGTCAATATGCCTTGTCCATTTCTTTTCTGGTTAGTGTTTATTGGCTTATTTCACTGTAGAGCCTCTAGTCCTGCTCACTAAATCTTATCCAAACTATTAGTTCCACCACCCACACATGCAATGACATCTACTGGTTTCAATGATGTTTCTAGAGACAATATCTCTCTCTTCATCACTCAATACCTAGGTTTACCTCCACTGTATTCACATCCTACCATACTTTTGTCTGTACATTATACCTTGATGCTATTTTATCGCCCCCAGAAACCTCCTTTTACTCTCTGTTCCAGACGTTCTAGACGACCAATTCTTATTGCTTTTAGCCGTACCCTTATTTTACTCCTCCTCTGTTCCTCTGGCGATGTAGAGGTGAATCCAGGTCCTGCAGTGCCTAGCTCCACTCCTATTCCCCAGGTGCTCTCTTTTGACGACTTCTGTAACCGTAATAGCCATGGTTTCATGCATGTTAACATTAGAAGCCTCCTCCCTAAGTTTGTTCTATTCACTGCTTTAGCACACTCTGCCAACCCGGATGTTCTAGCTGTGTCTGAATCCTGGCTTAGGAAGACCACCAAAAATTCTGAAATTTTAATCCCAAAAATCAACATTTTCAGACAAGATACAACTGCCAAAGGGGGCGTTGTTGCAATCTACTGCAAAGATAGCCTGCAGAGTTCTGTCCTACTATCCAGGTCTGTACCCAAACAATTTGTGCTTCTACTTTTAAAAATCCACCTCTCTAAAAACAAGTCTCTCACCGTTGCCGCCTGCTATAGACCACCCTCTGCCCCCAGCTGTGCTCTGGACACCATATGTGAACTGATTGCCCCCCATCTATCTTCAGAGCTCGTGCTGCTAGGCGACCTAAACTGGAACATGCCTAACACCCCAGCCATCCTACAATCTAAACTTGATGCCCTCAATCTCACACAAATGATCAATGAACCTACCAGGTACCCCCCCAAAGCCTTAAACACAGGCACCCTCATAGATATCATCCTAACCAACTTGCCCTCTAAATAAACCTCTGCTGTCTTCAACCAAGATCTCAGCGATCACTGCCTCATTGCCTGCATCCGTAATGGGTCAGCGGTCAAACGACCTCCACTCATCACTGTCAAACGCTCCCTGAAACACTTCAGCGAGCAGGCCTTTCTAATCGACCTGGCCGGGGTATTCTGGAAGGATATTGATCTCATCCCGTCAGTAGAGGATGCCTGGATATTTTTTTAAAATGCCTTCCTAACCATCTTAAATAAACACGCCCCATTCAAGAAATTTAGAACCAGGAACAGATATAGCCCTTGGTTCTCCCCAGACCTGACTGCCCTTAACCAACACAAAAACATCCTATGGCGTTCTGCATTAGCATCGAACAGCCCCCGTGATATGCAGCTGTTCAGGGAAGCTAGAAACCATTATACACAGGCAGTTAGAAAAGCTAAGGCTAGCTTTTTCAAGCAGAAATTTGCTTCCTGCAACACCAACTCAAAAAAGTTCTCGGACACTGTAAAGTCCATGGAGAATAAGAACACCTCCTCCCAGCTGCCCACTGCACTGAAAATAGGAAACACTGTCACCACTGATAAATCCACCATAATTGAGAATTTCAATAAGCATTGTTCTACGGCTGGCCATGCTTTCCACCTGGCTACTCCTACCCCGGTCAACAGCACTGCACCCCAAATAGCAACTCGCCCAAGCCTTCCCCATTTCTCCCAAATCCGTTCAGCTGATGTTCTGAAAGAGCTGCAAAATCTGGACCCCTACAAATCAGCAGGGCTAGACAATCTGGACCCTTTCTTTCTAAAATTATCTGCCGAAATTGTTGCCACCCCTATTACTAGCCTGTTCAACCTCTCTTTCGTGTCATCTGAGATTCCCAAAGATTAGAAAGCAGCTGCTGTCATCCCCCTCTTCAAAGGGGGGGACACTATTGACCCAAACTGCTACAGATCTATATCTATCCTACCATGCTTTTCTAAGGTCTTCAAAAGCCAAGTCAACAAACAGATTACCGACCATTTCGAATCTCACCATACCTTCTCTGCTATGCAATCTGGTTTCATCTGGTCATGGGTGCACCTCAGCCACGCTCAAGGTCCTAAATGATATCTTAACCGCCATCGATAAGAAACATTACTGTGCAGCCGTATTCATTGATCTGGCCGAGGCTTTCGACTCTGTCAATCACCACATCCTCATCGGCAGACTCGACAGCCTTGGTTTCTCAAATGATTGGTTCACCAACTATTTCTCTGATAGAGTTCAGTGTGTCAAATCGGAGGGTCTGCTGTCCGGACCTCTGGCAGTCTCTATGGGGGTGCCACAGGGTTCAATTCTTGGACCGACTCTCTTCTCTGTATACATCCATGAGGTCGCTCTTGCTGCTGGTGAGTCTCTGATCCACCTCTACGCAGACGACACCATTCTGTATACTTCTGGCCCTTCTTTGGACACTGTGTTAACAACCCTCCAGGCAAGCTTCAATGCCATACAACTCTCCTTCTGTGGCCTCCAATTGCTCTTAAACACAAGTAAAACTAAATGCATGCTCTTCAACCGATCACTACCTGCACCTGCCCGCCTGTCCAACATCACTACTCTGGACGGCTCTGACTCTGAATACGTGGACAACTACAAATACTTAGGTGTCTGGTTAGACTGTAAACTCTCCTTCCAGACCCATATAAAACATCTCCAATCCAAAGTTAAATCTAGAATTGGCTTCCTATTTCGCAACAAAGCATCCTTCACTCATGCTGCCAAACATACCCTTGTAAAACTGACCATCCTACCAATCCTCGACTTTGGCGATGTCATTTACAAAATAGCCTCCAATACCCTACTCAATAAATTGGATGCAGTCTATCACAGTGCAATCCGTTTTGTCACCAAAGCCCCATATTCTACCCACCATTGTGACCTGTACGCTCTCGTTGGCTGGCCCTCGCTTCATATTCGTCGCCAAACCCACTGGCTCCATGTCATCTACAAGACCCTGCTAGGTAAAGTCCCCCCTTATCTCAGCTCGCTGGTCACCATAGCATCTCCCACCTATAGCACACGCTCCAGCAGGTATATCTCTCTAGTCACCCCCAAAACCAATTATTTCTTTGGCCGCCTCTCCTTCCAGTTCTCTGCTGCCAATGACTGGAACGAACTACAAAAATCTCTGAAACTGGAAACACTTATCTCCCTCACTAGCTTTAGGCACCAGCTGTCAGAGCAGCTCACAGATTAATGCACCTGTACATAGCCCACCTATAATTTAGCCCAAACAACTACCTCTTTCCCTACTGTATTTAATTAATTAATTTATTTTGCTCCTTTGCACCCCATTATTTTTATTTCTACTTTGCACATTCTTCCATTGCAAATCTACCATTCCAGTGTTTTACTTGCTATATTGTATTTACTTTGCCACCATGGCCTTTTTCTGCCTTTACCTCCCTTATCTCACCTCATTTGATCACATCGTATATAGACTTGTTTATACTGTATTATTGACTGTATGTTTGTTTTACTCCATGTGTAACTCTGTGTCGTTGTATGTGTCGAACTGCTTTGCTTTATCTTGGCCAGGTCGCAATTGTAAATGAGAACTTGTTCTCAACTTGCCTACCTGGTTAAATAAAGGTGAAATAAATAAATAAATAAAATCTGCGACAGCTAAAAGTCTGACACTGACGTGGTTTTCCAACAGCAAGGCTTGGGTCAACATGTCAGTGTTTCCATCTTTCTAAAAGTTATTCTTGATAATGTCTCCAGCCCCATATCAGATACTCACAGACTGAAACCATGTCTAATATATGTATGTTCTGTATGCGTGTATGTATTGATATATATATAAATATATATATATATATATATATATATACACAGTTGAAGTCGGAAGTTTGCATACACTTAGGTTGGAGTCATTAAAACTAGTTTTTCAAACCACTCCACAAATGTCTTGCTAACAAACTGTAGTTTTGGCGAGTTGGTCAGGACATCTACTTTGTGCAAGTCATTTTTCCAACAATTGTTTACAGACAGATTATTTAACTTATAATTCACCGTATCACAATTCCAGTGGGTCAGAAGTTTACATACACTAAGTTGACTGTGCCTTTAAACAGCTTGGAAAATTCCAGAAAACGATGTCATGGCTTTAGAAGCTTCTCATAGGCTAATTGACATGATTTGAGTCAATTGGAGGTGTACCTGTGGATGTATTTCAAGGCCTACCTTTAAACTCAGTGCCGCTTTGCTTGAAATCATGGGAAAATCAAAGAAATCAGCCAAGACTTCAGAATTTTTTGGTTCATCACAGGGAGAAATTTCCAAGTGCCTGAAGGGACCACATTCATCTGTACAAACAATAGTACGAAAGTATAAACACCATGGGACCACACAGCTGTTATACCGCTCAGGAAGGAGACACGTTCTGTCTCCTAGAGATGAACGTACTTTGGTGTGAAAAGTGCAAATCAATCCCAGAACAACATCAAAGGACCTTGTGAAGATGCTGGAGGAAACAGGTACAAAAGTATCTATTTCCACAGTAAAACGTGTCCTATATTGACATAACCATAAAGGCCTGCTCAGCAAGGAAGAAGCCACTGCTCCAAAACGACCATAAAAAAGCCAGACTACGGTTTGCAACTGCACATGGGGACAAAGATCGTACTTTTTGGATGAATTACTTCTGGTCTGATGAAACAAAAATAGAACTGTTTGGCCATAATGACGATCATTATGTTTGGAGGAAAAGGGGAGACGCTTGCAAGCTGAAGAACACCATCCCAACCGTGAAGCACGGGGGTGGCAGCGTCATGTTGTGGGGGTGCTTTCCTGCAGGAGGGACTGGTGCACTTCACTAAATAGATGGCATCATGAGGGGGAACAATATGTGAATATATTGAAGCAACATCTCCAGACATCAGTCAGGAAGTTAATGCTTGGTCGCAAATGGGTCTTCCAAACGGATAATGACCTCAAGCATACTTCTAAAGTTGTGCTAAAATAGCTTAAGGACAACAAAGTCAAGGTATTGGAGTGGCCATTACAAAGCACTGACCTCAATCCTATAGAAAATGTGTAGGCAGAACAGAAAAACCTTGTGCGAGCAAGGAGGCCTAAAAACCTTGCACCAGCTCTGTCAGGAGGAATGGGCCAAAATTACCCCCAATTTATTTTGGGAAGCTTGTGGAAGGCTACCTGAAGCGTTTGACCCAAGTTAAACAATTTAAAGGCAACGCTACCAAATTCTAATTGAGTGTACGTAAACTTCTGACCCACTGGGAATGTGACGAAAGAAATAAAAGCTGAAATAAATAATTTTCTCTACTATTATTCTGACCTTTCACAATCTGAAAATAAAGTGATGAGCCGAACTGACCTAAGACAGGGAATTTTTACTAGGATTAAATGTCAGGAATTGTGAAAAACTGAGTAATGTATTTGGCTAAGGTGAATGTAAACTTCTGACTTCAACTGTATATATATATATATAATTTGTATATATCCACTGTAAACATGAATCATGGCAAAGTCTGTTCCTGTTTCAGTCATGTCTTTGGTCACGTTCACGTGGGTCAAACTAAACAAATAATGATTGGTTGACGATAGAACCTCCCACTATGTAGAAAATGGCTGCAGGGTGAACTTGTTATTGGGCAAATGCAGAAACTTGCAGTCGACTGCAGACAAAAGTGATCCGCTCAAACTCGCCCACTGTCTGACCTTTTGTGATGTCACTGACAGACATTGGGCTTGTTCGACATTGCAGCTGAGAGTGCAAGCGACTGACAACTGACTAACAAATCACCTTGCATCATAAATAACTACTCATTATTATTTGTAGATCAGTCAGTCACCATTTGCCCACAATGCATCATGGATTTGATGCTGTTGAACACAGCCACTGCCTGATCATCTGTCACGTCACTGCTGTCTGATTGACAGACTCCGCTGAACCTTTGTGATATGATGTCACAGCTGTCTGTCTGTAGACATTGGGAACTCTGAAAAATATGAGGTCAAATCATGACGTCAGTGATCTTCAGCTCGGAAAGTCAGAGTTCTAGAAAGAGGCTAAAATTCCAAGTTGGAATATTGAGTTGGATGTAGAATTCCGAGTTTTCCAGCCATTGTGTCTCAATATAATGTTCCATCAGTAGTGAGTAGATCTGTTTCTCATAAAGCTAGTCACAGCAGTCATAGAAGGCAGCGTCACGCAGGGTTTAGACCTTCTCACAGAGATCACAACCATATGTCAACTCCCCCCCATTTCCTTACGTCTCTCTCCATAAACAAGGTATAATTAAAAAGCTCACAGTCAATTGGGCAAATGATTGCCCAGTATGCCTGAAACAAAGCAGAGATGGAAAACTATCCCTGTGGTTAAGTGGCCAGAGCAGTGCCTTATTAAACCCGTCACATGCTTTCCATTCAAAACAGTTTGTGCATTCACTACTGGTCAAAAGTTTCAGAACACCTACTCATTCAAGGGTTTTTCTTTATTTTGACTATTTTCTACATCGTAGAATAATAGTGAAGACATCAAAACTATGAAATAACACATATGGAATCATGTAGTAACCAAAAAACTGTTAAAACAAACAAAAATATATGTTATATTTGAGATTCTTCAAATAGCCACCCTTTGCCTTCATGACAGCTTTGCACACACTTGGCATTCTCTCAACCAGCTTCATGAGGGAGTCCCCTGGAATGCATTTCAATTAACAGCTGTGCCTTCTTAAAAGTTAATTTGTGGAATTTCTTTCCTCCTTAATGTGTTTGAGCAAAATCAGTTGTGTTGTAACAAGTTAGGGGTGGTATACAGAAGATAGCCTTATTTGGTAAAATACCAAGTCCATTTTATGGAAAGAACAGCTCAAATAATGACTTCATCATTACTTTGAGACATGAAGGTCAGTCAATACAGAACATTTCAAGAACTTTTAAAGTTTCTTCAAATGCAGTTGCAAAAACCATCATGTGCTGTGATGAAACTGGCTCTCATGAGGACCGCCACAGGACAGGAAGACCCAGAGTTACCTCTGCTGCAGACGATAAGGTCATTAGAGTTAACTGTCTCTCATGAGGACCACCACAGGAAAGGAAGACCCAGAGTTACCTCTGCTGCAGAGGATACATTCATTAGAGTTAACTGGCTCTCATGAGGACCGCCACAGGAAAGGAAGACCCAGAGTTACCTCTGCTGCAGACGATAAGGTCATTAGAGTTAACTGTCTCTCATGAGGACCGCCACAGGAAAGGAAGACCCAGAGTTACCTCTGCTGCAGAGGATAAGTTCATTAGAGTTAACTGGCTCTCATGAGGACCGCCACAGGAAAGGAAGACCCAGAGTTACCTCTGCTGCAGAGGATAAGTTCATTAGAGTTAACTGGCTCTCATGAGGACCGCCACAGGAAAGGAAGAACCAGGGTTACCTCTGTTGCAGAGGATACGTTCATTAGAGTTACCAGCCTCAGAAATTGAAGCCCAAATTATTGCTTCACAGAGTTCAAGTAACAGACACATCTCAACATCAACTTTTCAGAGGAGACTGTGTGAATCAGGCCTTCATGGTCGAATTGCTGCAAAGAAACCACTACTAAAGGACACCAATAAGAAGAACAGACTTGATTGGGCCAAGAAACACGAGCAACGGACATTAGACTGGTGGAAATCTGCCCTTTGGTCTGGAGTCCAAATTGGAGATTTTTGGTTCCAACCGCAGTGTCTTTGTGAAACGCGATGTGGGTGAACGGATGATCTCTGCATGTGTATTTTCCACCGTAAAGCATGGAGGACGAGGTGTTATGGTGTGGGGGTGCTTTGCTGGTGACACTGTCTGTGATTTATTTAGAATTCAAGGCACACTTAACCAGCATGGCTGCCACAGCATTCTGCAGCGATACTGTAAGGATATACAGTACGCTGAAAGTCGGGAAGCAAGTCCAGGGACAGAATACATTTAATTAATAAATGAACAAAACAAGAAACACAAACAGCGCACCAACATGAAACAGCAACAATGATGACTGGGGAAGGAACCAAAGGGAGAGACTTATAAAAGGCAGGTAATCAAGGAGGTCATGGAGTCCAGGTGAGTGTCATTATGCACGTAACGCTGGTGACAGGTGTGCGCCCTAACGAGCAGCCTGGTGACCTAGAGGCCGGAGAGGAAGCACATGTGACAGATACGCCATCCCATCTGGTTTGGGTTTAGTTGGACTATCATTTGTTTTTCAACAGGACAATGACCCAACACACCCAACACAGGCTGTGTAAGGGCTATTTTACCAAGAAGGAGAGTGATGGAGTGCTGCATCAGATGACCTGGCCAACTCAAAACCAAATGAGATGGTTTTCGATGAATCGGAACAACAGCAGAGAGAAGGAAAAGCAGCCAACAAGTGCTCAGCATATGTGGGAACTCCTTCAAGACTGTTGGAAAAGCATTTGAGGTGAAGCTGGTTGAGAGAATGCCAAGAGTGTGCAAAGCTGTCAAAGGCAAAGGATGGCTACTTTGAAGAATCTAAAATCTAAAATATATTTTGATTTGTTTAACACTTTTGTGGATAGTACATGTGTGTTATTTCAGTTTTGAAGAAAAGTTTTGAAGAAAAGAGAAAATAGTTTAAAAAAAATAGTAGGAAATAAAGAAAAACCATTGAATTTATTTAACTAGGCAAGTCAGTTAAGAACAAATTCTTATTTTCAATGACGGCCTAGGAACACAGTGGGTTAGCTGCCTTGTTCAGGGGAACAGTGGGTCAACTGCCTTGTTCAGGGGAACAGTGGGTTAACTGCCTTGTTCAGGGGAACAGTGGGTTAACTGCCTTGTTCAGGGGAACAGTGGGTTAACTGCCTTGTTCAGGGGAACAGTGGGTTAACTGCCTTGTTCAGGGGAACAGTGGGTTAGCTGCCTTGTTCAGGGGCAGAACAACAAATGTATACCTTGTCAGCTCGGGGGTTTGATCTTGCAACCTTTTGGTCATTAGTCCAATGCTCTAACCACTAGGCTACCCTGCCGCCAAGAATGAGAAGGGGTTAAAACCTTTGCCCGGTAGTGTACGTTATCACAAAATGTCGTATTCTTTGTTTGTTTTGGTGTTCAATTTTTTTCTCCCCCATCAATTAAAACCAGTTAAATATAACTAAATGTAATCTATGTAATCCACAAAAGTAAGTATTATCCTGAGAGGGCCATGAACAATAACTAGTAATGCTGCATACTCCAAGAAAGGTTCAAAATCTCACCTTTCTGATTAAAATCGTTATAAATTACTGAAGTGTAGCCACTTCTGAGGACACAAGCTCAGGTACACCAGTACAAGTATTGTAAAAATAGGAAATATTTTATATGACGCATTTCCTAATCAACAAAACAAAATATATAGTATAATCACATTTTTATAAATTACTAACTGAGATATCACCTTCCTTATTACTGTAAAATAAATACAGTATTTGTATGTGTGGTGTTAAGAGAAAAATGTGCACATTTTCTAAAGGTCTCTTGATCGAAACGTCGGCCCCATCGCTGTGAAGGTCGCACAGAGCTCCAGCTTGGCTTCCTGACCTCGTTAGGAGTTCATCTTTCATCTCATATTACTCGTCTGTCTATGACAAACAGAAAGTGTTTTTTTTTATCTGAGTTATTTCAGATGAATGGCTATCGATCTCTGAATGTGCTACGGTGATGAAACGACTATCTTCTGTTGAAGGATTGTGGGCATGTGCTTTGTAAGTATCTGTGACATAGGGTTCAGCCAGGAATTGATGGACAGTCAGAAGAGCGAATTAATTAATAGGAGGAACATCCCAGCTTGAAGTGGTTTCAGATTTCACTTCCTACGTCACACACAGGCTCAAATAATAGACTACTGTGTCTGTGGGTACCAGGGCTATCACTCAGTGCAAGCCATTTCAATCTAGAGTGTCCATAGATCTGCGGTTTAATACCTGATGTGAACTGTCCAGGTGTGGCCAACGCCCTGCGGTTTAATACCTGATGTGAACTGTCCAGGTGTATCCAACGCCCTGCGGTTTAATACCTGATGTGAACTGTCCAGGTGTGGCCAACGCCCTGCGGTTTAATACCTGATGTGAACTGTCCAGGTGTGGCCAACGCCCTGCGGTTTAATACCTGATGTGAACTGTCCAGGTGTGGCCAACGCCCTGCGGTTTAATACCTGACGTGAACTGTCCAGGTGTGGCCAACGCCCTGCGGTTTAATACCTGACGTGAACTGTCCAGGTGTGGCCAACGCCCTGCGGTTTAATACCTGATGTGAACTGTCCAGGTGTGGCCAACGCCCTGCGGTTTAATACCTGATGTGAACTGTCCAGGTGTGGCCAACGCAGCGCCCTGCAGGCTGCTGTTAACAGATAAGGTATATGTTGACCAGGGTTGGCATGTTTAACCAGGCAGGACACTTGAGGGGTCAAAGGTTACACTCATGCTCTGTGTTAGGAGTGGTAACCCTGTGGTATGTGAGACCTACACTAGACTAACCCAAAGTCGTAGCATGTTAGCTTTTTACTGTAGACTTTTATGAATTGCTAGTTAGCTAGTTAGCTAGTTAGCTAGTTAGCTAGTTAGCTAGTTCGCTAGTTAGCTAGTTAGCTAGTTAGCTAGTTAGCTATGCTTCAGAAACTACGTTCAACTTCGTTCAAATGGCACACGGAGGCATAGAAACGGTATCCTTTATTGAGCCTGACTGACTAGATACTACAGGAACACAGAGCCTGACTGACTGGATACTCCAGGACCATAGAGCCTGACTGACTAGATACTACAGGAACACAGAGCCTGACTGACTAGATACTCCAGGAACATAGAGCCTGACTGACTAGATACTCTAGGACCATAGAGCCTGACTGACTAGATACTCCAGGAACATAGAGCCTGACTGACTAGATACTCCAGGAACACAGAGCCTGACTGACTGGATACTACAGGACCATAGAGCCTGACTGACTAGATACTCCAGGACCATAGAGCCTGACTGACTAGATACTCCAGGACCATAGAGCCTCACTGACTGGATACTACAGGAACACAGAGCCTGACTGACTGGATACCCCAGGAACATAGAGCCTGACTGACTGGATACTCCAGGACCATAGAGCCTAATTGACTAGATACTCCAGGAACACAGAGCCTGACTGACTGGATACTACAGGAATATAGAGCCTGACTGACTGGATACTACAGGAACACAGAGCCTGACTGACTGGATACTCCAGGCCCACAGAGCCTGACTGACTGGATACTACAGGAACACAGAGCCTGACTGACTGGATACTCCAGGAACACAGAGCCTGACTGACTGGATACTCCAGGAATATAGAGCCTGACTGACTGGATACTCCAGGAATATAGAGCCTGACTGACTGGATACTACAGGAACACAGAGCCTGACTGACTGGATACTACAGGAACACAGAGCCTGACTGACTGGATACTACAGGAACACAGAGCCTGACTGACTGGATACTCCAGGAACACAGAGCCTGACTGACTGGATACTCCAGGAACATAGAGCCTGACTGACTGGATACTACAGGAACATAGAGCCTGACTGACTGGATACTCCAGGAACACAGAGCCTGACTGACTGGATACTACAGGAACACAGAGCCTGACTGACTGGATACTCCAGGACCATAGAGCCTGACTGACTAGATACTCCAGGACCATAGAGCCTGACTGACTGGATACTACAGGAACACAGAGCCTGACTGACTGGATACTACACGAACACAGAGCCTGACTGACTGGATACTCCAGGAACACAGAGCCTGACTGACTGGATACTCCAGGAACATAGAGCCTGACTGACTGGATACTACAGGAACATAGAGCCTGAGTGACTGGATACTACAGGAACACAGAGCCTGACTGACTGGATACTCCAGGAACACAGAGCCTGACTGACTAGATACTCAGAGCCTGACTGACTAGATACTCCAGGAACACAGAGCCTGACTGACTGGATACTACAGGAACATAGAGCCTGACTGACTGGATACCCCAGGAACACAGAGCCTGACTGACTGGATACTCCAGGAACATAGAGCCTGACTGACTGGATACTCCAGGACCATAGAGCCTGACTGACTAGATACTCCAGGAACACAGAGCCTGACAGACTGGATACTCCAGGAACATAGAGCCTGACTGACTGGATACTCCAGGACCATAGAGCCTGACTGACTGGATACTCCAGGACCATAGAGCCTGACTGACTAGATACCCTAGGAACACAGAGCCTGACTGACTGGATACTCCAGGAACATAGAGCCTGACTGACTGGATACTCCAGGAACACAGAGCCTGACTGACTAGATACTCCAGGAACATAGAGCCTGACTGACTAGATACTCCAGGAACACAGAGCCTGACTGACTAGATACTCCAGGAACATAGAGCCTGACTGACTAGATACTCCAGGAACACAAAGCCTGACTGACTAGATACTCCAGGAACATAGAGCCTGACTGACTAGATACTCCAGGAACACAGAGCCTGACAGACTGGATACTCCAGGAACATAGAGCCTGACTGACTGGATACTCCAGGACCATAGAGCCTGACTGACTGGATACTCCAGGACCATAGAGCCTGACTGACTGGATACTCCAGGAACATAGAGCCTGACTGACTAGATACTCCAGGAACACAGAGCCTGACTGACTGGATACTCCAGGAACACAGAGCCTGACTGACTAGATACTCCAGGACCATAGAGCCTAACTGACTGGATACTCCAGGAACATAGAGCCTGACTGACTGGATACTCCAGGACCATAGAGCATGACTGACTGGATACTCCAGGACCATAGAGCCTGACTGACTGGATACTCCAGAACCATAGAGCCTGACTGACTAGATACTTCAGGACCATAGAGCCTGACTGACTGGATACTCCAGGACCATAGAGCCTGACTGACTAGATACTCCAGGAACACAGAGCCTGACTGACTGGATACTCCAGGAACATAGAGCCTGACTGACTAGATACTCCGGGAACACAGAGCCTGACTGACTGGATACTCCAGGAACACAGAGCCTGACTGACTGGATACCCCAGGAACATAGAGCCTGACTGACTAGATACTCCAGGAACATAGAGCCTGACTGACTGGATACTCCAGGAACATAGAGCCTGACTGACTAGATACTCCAGGAACACAGAGCCTGACTGACTAGATACTCCAGGAACACAGAGCCTGACTGACTAGATACTCCAGGAACACAGAGCCTGACTGACTAGATACTCCAGGACCATAGAGCCTAACTGACTGGATACTCCAGGAACAAAGAGCCTGACTGACTGGATACTCCAGGACCATAGAGCCTGACTGACTGGATACTCCAGGACCATAGAGCCTGACTGACTGGATACTCCAGGACCATAGAGCCTGACTGACTAGATACTTCAGGACCATAGAGCCTGACTGACTGGATACTTCAGGACCATAGAGCCTGACTGACTAGATACTCCAGGAACACAGAGCCTGACTGACTGGATACTCCAGGAACATAGAGCCTGACTGACTGGATACTCCAGGAACATAGAGCCTGACTGACTAGATACTCCAGGACCATAGAGCCTAACTGACTGGATACTCCAGGAACATAGAGCCTGACTGACTGGATACTCCAGGACCATAGAGCATGACTGACTGGATACTCCAGGACCATAGAGCCTGACTGACTGGATACTCCAGGACCATAGAGCCTGACTGACTAGATACTTCAGGACCATAGAGCCTGACTGACTGGATACTCCAGGACCATAGAGCCTGACTGACTAGATACTCCAGGAACACAGAGCCTGACTGACTGGATACTCCAGGAACATAGAGCCTGACTGACTGGATACTCCGGGACCATAGAGCCTGACTGACTAGATACTCCGGGAACACAGAGCCTGACTGACTGGATACTCCAGGACCATAGAGCCTGACTGACTGGATACCCCAGGAACACAGAGCCTGACTGACTGGATACTCCAGGAACATAGAGCCTGACTGACTGGATACTCCAGGAACATAGAGCCTGACTGACTAGATACTCCAGGAACATAGAGCCTGACTGACTAGATACTCCAGGAACACAGAGCCTGACTGACTAGATACTCCAGGAACATAGAGCCTGACTGACTAGATACTCCAGGAACACAGAGCCTAACTGACTAGATACTCCAGGAACATAGAGCCTGACTGACTAGATACTCCAGGAACACAGAGCCTGACTGACTAGATCCTCCAGGAACACAGAGCCTGACTGACTAGATACTCCAGGAACATAGAGCCTGACTGACTGGATACTCCAGGAACATAGAGCCTGACTGACTGGATACTCCAGGAACATAGAGCCTGACTGACTAGATACTCCAGGAACACAGAGCCTGACTGACTGGATACTCCAGGAACACAGAGCTTGACTGACTGGATACTCCAGGACCATAGAGCCTGACTGACTAGATACTTCAGGACCATAGAGCCTGACTGACTGGATACTCCAGGAACATAGAGCCTGACTGACTAGATACTCCGGGAACACAGAGCCTGACTGACTGGATACTCCAGGAACACAGAGCCTGACTGACTAGATACTCCAGGACCATAGAGCCTAACTGACTGGATACTCCAGGAACACAGAGCCTGACTGACTGGATACTCCAGGAACATAGAGCCTGACTGACTGGATACTCCGGGACCATAGAGCCTGACTGACTAGATACTCCGGGAACACAGAGCCTGACTGACTGGATACTCCAGGAACACAGAGCCTGACTGACTGGATACCCCAGGAACATAGAGCCTGACTGACTAGATACTCCAGGAACATAGAGCCTGACTGACTGGATACTCCAGGAACATAGAGTCTGACTGACTAGATACTCCAGGAACACAGACCCTGACTGACTAGATACTCCAGGAACACAGAGCCTGACTGACTAGATACTCCAGGAACACAGAGCCTGACTGACTAGATACTCCAGGACCATAGAGCCTAACTGACTGGATACTCCAGGAACAAAGAGCCTGACTGACTGGATACTCCAGGACCATAGAGCCTGACTGACTGGATACTCCAGGACCATAGAGCCTGACTGACTGGATACTCCAGGACCATAGAGCCTGACTGACTAGATACTTCAGGACCATAGAGCCTGACTGACTGGATACTCCAGGACCATAGAGCCTGACTGACTAGATACTCCAGGAACACAGAGCCCGACTGACTGGATACTCCAGGAACATAGAGCCTGACTGACTGGATACTCCGGGACCATAGAGCCTGACTGACTAGATACTCCGGGAACACAGAGCCTGACTGACTGGATACTCCAGGAACACAGAGCCTGGCTGACTGGATACCCCAGGAACATAGAGCCTGACTGACTAGATACTCCAGGAACATAGAGCCTGACTGACTGGATACTCCAGGAACATAGAGCCTGACTGACTAGATACTCCAGGAACACAGAGCCTGACTGACTAGATACTCCAGGAACACAGAGCCTGACTGACTGGATACTCCAGGAACATAGAGCCTGACTGACTAGATACTCCAGGACCATAGAGCCTGACTGACTAGATACTCCAGGAACATAGAGCCTGACTGACTAGATACTTCAGGACCATAGAGCCTGACTGACTAGATACTCCAGGAACACAGAGCCTGACTGACTGGATACTCCAGGAACATAGAGCCTGACTGACTGGATACTCCGGGACCATAGAGCCTGACTGACTAGATACTCCAGGACCATAGAGCCTGACTGACTGGATACTCTAGGACCATAGAGCCTGACTGACTGGATACCCCAGGAACACAGAGCCTGACTGACTGGATACTCCAGGAACATAGAGCCTGACTGACTGGATACTCCAGGAACATAGAGCCTGACTGACTAGATACTCCAGGAACATAGAGCCTGACTGACTAGATACTCCAGGAACACAGAGCCTGACTGACTAGATACTCCAGGAACATAGAGCCTGACTGACTAGATACTCCAGGAACACAGAGCCTGACTGACTAGATACTCCAGGAACATAGAGCCTGACTGACTAGATACTCCAGGAACACAGAGCCTGACTGACTAGATACTCCAGGAACACAGAGCCTGACTGACTAGATACTCCAGGAACATAGAGCCTGACTGACTGGATACTCCAGGAACATAGAGCCTGACTGACTGGATACTCCAGGAACATAGAGCCTGACTGACTAGATACTCCAGGAACACAGAGCCTGACTGACTGGATACTCCAGGAACACAGAGCCTGACTGACTAGATACTCCAGGACCATAGAGCCTAACTGACTGGATACTCCAGGAACATAGAGCCTGACTGACTGGATACTCCAGGACCATAGAGCCTGACTGACTAGATACTTCAGGACCATAGAGCCTGACTGACTGGATACTCCAGGACCATAGAGCCTGACTGACTAGATACTCCAGGAACACAGAGCCTGACTGACTGGATACTCCAGGAACATAGAGCCTGACTGACTGGATACTCCGGGACCATAGAGCCTTACTGACTAGATACTCCAGGACCATAGAGCCTGACTGACTGGATACTCCAGGACCATAGAGCCTGACTGACTAGATACCCCAGGAACACAGAGCCTGACTGACTGGATACTCCAGGAACATAGAGCCTGACTGACTGGATACTCCAGGAACATAGAGCCTGACTGACTAGATACTCCAGGAACATAGAGCCTGACTGACTAGATACTCCAGGAACACAGAGCCTGACTGACTAGATACTCCAGGAACATAGAGCCTGACTGACTAGATACTCCAGGAACACAGAGCCTAACTGACTAGATACTCCAGGAACATAGAGCCTGACTGACTAGATACTCCAGGAACACAGAGCCTGACTGACTAGATACTCCAGGAACACAGAGCCTGACTGACTAGATACTCCAGGAACATAGAGCCTGACTGACTGGATACTCCAGGAACATAGAGCCTGACTGACTAGATACTTCAGGACCATAGAGCCTGACTGACTAGATACTCCAGGAACACAGAGCCTGACTGACTGGATACTCCAGGAACATAGAGCCTGACTGACTGGATACTCCGGGACCATAGAGCCTGACTGACTAGATACTCCAGGACCATAGAGCCTGACTGACTGGATACTTTAGGACCATAGAGCCTGACTGACTGGATACCCCAGGAACACAGAGCCTGACTGACTGGATACTCCAGGAACATAGAGCCTGACTGACTGGATACTCCAGGAACATAGAGCCTGACTGACTAGATACTCCAGGAACACAGAGCCTGACTGACTAGATACTCCAGGAACATAGAGCCTGACTGACTAGATACTCCAGGAACACAGAGCCTGACTGACTAGATACTCCAGGAACATAGAGCCTGACTGACTAGATACTCCAGGAACACAGAGCCTGACTGACTAGATACTCCAGGAACACAGAGCCTGACTGACTAGATACTCCAGGAACATAGAGCCTGACTGACTGGATACTCCAGGAACATAGAGCCTGACTGACTGGATACTCCAGGAACATAGAGCCTGACTGACTAGATACTCCAGGAACACAGAGCCTGACTGACTGGATACTCCAGGAACACAGAGCCTGACTGACTAGATACTCCAGGACCATAGAGCCTAACTGACTGGATACTCCAGGAACATAGAGCCTGACTGACTGGATACTCCAGGACCATAGAGCCTGACTGACTAGATACTTCAGGACCATAGAGCCTGACTGACTGGATACTCCAGGACCATAGAGCCTGACTGACTAGATACTCCAGGAACACAGAGCCTGACTGACTGGATACTCCAGGAACATAGAGCCTGACTGACTGGATACTCCGGGACCATAGAGCCTGACTGACTAGATACTCCAGGACCATAGAGCCTGACTGACTGGATACTCCAGGACCATAGAGCCTGACTGACTAGATACCCCAGGAACACAGAGCCTGACTGACTGGATACTCCAGGAACATAGAGCCTGACTGACTGGATACTCCAGGAACATAGAGCCTGACTGACTAGATACTCCAGGAACATAGAGCCTGACTGACTAGATACTCCAGGAACACAGAGCCTGACTGACTAGATACTCCAGGAACATAGAGCCTGACTGACTAGATACTCCAGGAACACAGAGCCTAACTGACTAGATACTCCAGGAACATAGAGCCTGACTGACTAGATACTCCAGGAACACAGAGCCTGACTGACTAGATACTCCAGGAACACAGAGCCTGACTGACTAGATACTCCAGGAACATAGAGCCTGACTGACTGGATACTCCAGGAACATAGAGCCTGACTGACTGGATACTCCAGGAACATAGAGCCTGACTGACTAGATACTCCAGGAACACAGAGCCTGACTGACTGGATACTCCAGGAACACAGAGCCTGACTGACTAGATACTCAAGGACCATAGAGCCTAACTGACTGGATACTCCAGGAACATAGAGCCTGACTGACTGGATACTCCAGGACCATAGAGCCTGACTGACTAGATACTTCAGGACCATAGAGCCTGACTGACTGGATACTCCAGGAACATAGAGCCTGACTGACTAGATACTCCAGGAACACAGAGCCTGACTGACTGGATACTCCAGGAACACAGAGCCTGACTGACTAGATACTCCAGGACCATAGAGCCTAACTGACTGGATACTCCAGGAACACAGAGCCTGACTGACTGGATACTCCAGGAACATAGAGCCTGACTGACTGGATACTCCGGGACCATAGAGCCTGACTGACTAGATACTCCGGGAACACAGAGCCTGACTGACTGGATACTCCAGGAACACAGAGCCTGACTGACTGGATACCCCAGGAACATAGAGCCTGACTGACTAGATACTCCAGGAACATAGAGCCTGACTGACTGGATACTCCAGGAACATAGAGCCTGACTGACTAGATACTCCAGGAACACAGAGCCTGACTGACTAGATACTCCAGGAACACAGAGCCTGACTGACTAGATACTCCAGGAACACAGAGCCTGACTGACTAGATACTCCAGGACCATAGAGCCTAACTGACTGGATACTCCAGGAACAAAGAGCCTGACTGACTGGATACTCCAGGACCATAGAGCCTGACTGACTGGAAACTCCAGGACCATAGAGCCTGACTGACTGGATACTCCAGGACCATAGAGCCTGACTGACTAGATACTTCAGGACCATAGAGCCTGACTGACTGGATACTCCAGGACCATAGAGCCTGACTGACTAGATACTCCAGGAACACAGAGCCTGACTGACTGGATACTCCAGGAACATAGAGCCTGACTGACTGGATACTCCGGGACCATAGAGCCTGACTGACTAGATACTCCGGGAACACAGAGCCTGACTGACTGGATACTCCAGGAACACAGAGCCTGGCTGACTGGATACCCCAGGAACATAGAGCCTGACTGACTAGATACTCCAGGAACATAGAGCCTGACTGACTGGATACTCCAGGAACACAGAGCCTGACTGACTAGATACTCCAGGAACACAGAGCCTGACTGACTAGATACTCCAGGACCATAGAGCCTAACTGACTGGATACTCCAGGAACAAAGAGCCTGACTGACTGGATACTCCAGGACCATAGAGCCTGACTGACTGGATACTCCAGGACCATAGAGCCTGACTGACTGGATACTCCAGGACCATAGAGCCTGACTGACTAGATACTTCAGGACCATAGAGCCTGACTGACTGGATACTCCAGGACCATAGAGCCTGACTGACTAGATACTCCAGGAACACAGAGCCTGACTGACTGGATACTCCAGGAACATAGAGCCTGACTGACTGGATACTCCGGGACCATAGAGCCTGACTGACTAGATACTCCGGGAACACAGAGCCTGACTGACTGGATACTCCAGGAACATAGAGCCTGACTGACTAGATACTCCAGGAACACAGAGCCTGACTGACTAGATACTCCAGGAACACAGAGCCTGACTGACTGGATACTCCAGGAACATAGAGCCTGACTGACTAGATACTCCAGGAACATAGAGCCTGACTGACTGGATACTCCAGGAACACAGAGCCTGACTGACTAGATACTCCAGGAACACAGAGCCTGACTGACTAGATACTCCAGGACCATAGAGCCTGACTGACTGGATACTCCAGGAACATAGAGCCTGACTGACTAGATACTCCAGGAACACAGAGCCTGACTGACTGGATACTCCAGGAACATAGAGCCTGACTGACTAGATACTCCAGGAACACAGAGCCTGGCTGACTGGATACTCCAGGAACATAGAGCCTGACTGACTAGATACTCCAGGAACACAGAACCTGACTGACTGGATACTCCAGGACCATAGAGCCTGACTGACTGGATACTCCAGGACCATAGAGCCTGACTGACTGGATACTCCAGGACCATAGAGCCTGACTGACTAGATACTCCAGGAACATAGAGCCTGACTGACTAGATACTTCAGGACCATAGAGCCTGACTGACTAGATACTCCAGGAACACAGAGCCTGACTGACTGGATACTCCAGGAACATAGAGCCTGACTGACTGGATACTCCGGGACCATAGAGCCTGACTGACTAGATACTCCAGGACCATAGAGCCTGACTGACTGGATACTCCAGGACCATAGAGCCTGACTGACTGGATACCCCAGGAACACAGAGCCTGACTGACTGGATACTCCAGGAACATAGAGCCTGACTGACTGGATACTCCAGGAACATAGAGCCTGACTGACTAGATACTCCAGGAACATAGAGCCTGACTGACTAGATACTCCAGGAACACAGAGCCTGACTGACTAGATACTCCAGGAACATAGAGCCTGACTGACTAGATACTCCAGGAACACAGAGCCTGACTGACTAGATACTCCAGGAACATAGAGCCTGACTGACTAGATACTCCAGGAACACAGAGCCTGACTGACTAGATACTCCAGGAACATAGAGCCTGACTGACTGGATACTCCAGGAACATAGAGCCTGACTGACTGGATACTCCAGGAACATAGAGCCTGACTGACTGGATACTCCAGGAACATAGAGCCTGACTGACTAGATACTCCAGGAACACAGAGCCTGACTGACTGGATACTCCAGGAACACAGAGCCTGACTGACTAGATACTCCAGGACCATAGAGCCTAACTGACTGGATACTCCAGGAACATAGAGCCTGACTGACTGGATACTCCAGGACCATAGAGCCTGACTGACTAGATACTTCAGGACCATAGAGCCTGACTGACTGGATACTCCAGGACCATAGAGCCTGACTGACTAGATACTCCGGGAACACAGAGCCTGACTGACTGGATACTCCAGGAACACAGAGCCTGGCTGACTGGATACCCCAGGAACATAGAGCCTGACTGACTAGATACTCCAGGAACATAGAGCCTGACTGACTGGATACTCCAGGAACATAGAGCCTGACTGACTAGATACTCCAGGAACACAGAGCCTGACTGACTAGATACTCCAGGAACACAGAGCCTGACTGACTGGATACTCCAGGAACATAGAGCCTGACTGACTAGATACTCCAGGAACATAGAGCCTGACTGACTGGATACTCCAGGAACACAGAGCCTGACTGACTAGATACTCCAGGAACACAGAGCCTGACTGACTAGATACTCCAGGACCATAGAGCCTGACTGACTGGATACTCCAGGAACATAGAGCCTGACTGACTAGATACTCCAGGAACACAGAGCCTGACTGACTGGATACTCCAGGAACATAGAGCCTGACTGACTAGATACTCCAGGAACACAGAGCCTGGCTGACTGGATACTCCAGGAACATAGAGCCTGACTGACTAGATACTCCAGGAACACAGAACCTGACTGACTGGATACTCCAGGACCATAGAGCCTGACTGACTGGATACTCCAGGACCATAGAGCCTGACTGACTGGATACTCCAGGACCATAGAGCCTGACTGACTAGATACTCCAGGAACATAGAGCCTGACTGACTAGATACTTCAGGACCATAGAGCCTGACTGACTAGATACTCCAGGAACACAGAGCCTGACTGACTGGATACTCCAGGAACATAGAGCCTGACTGACTGGATACTCCGGGACCATAGAGCCTGACTGACTAGATACTCCAGGACCATAGAGCCTGACTGACTGGATACTCCAGGACCATAGAGCCTGACTGACTGGATACCCCAGGAACACAGAGCCTGACTGACTGGATACTCCAGGAACATAGAGCCTGACTGACTGGATACTCCAGGAACATAGAGCCTGACTGACTAGATACTCCAGGAACATAGAGCCTGACTGACTAGATACTCCAGGAACACAGAGCCTGACTGACTAGATACTCCAGGAACATAGAGCCTGACTGACTAGATACTCCAGGAACACAGAGCCTGACTGACTAGATACTCCAGGAACATAGAGCCTGACTGACTAGATACTCCAGGAACACAGAGCCTGACTGACTAGATACTCCAGGAACATAGAGCCTGACTGACTGGATACTCCAGGAACATAGAGCCTGACTGACTGGATACTCCAGGAACATAGAGCCTGACTGACTGGATACTCCAGGAACATAGAGCCTGACTGACTAGATACTCCAGGAACACAGAGCCTGACTGACTGGATACTCCAGGAACACAGAGCCTGACTGACTAGATACTCCAGGACCATAGAGCCTAACTGACTGGATACTCCAGGAACATAGAGCCTGACTGACTGGATACTCCAGGACCATAGAGCCTGACTGACTAGATACTTCAGGACCATAGAGCCTGACTGACTGGATACTCCAGGACCATAGAGCCTGACTGACTAGATACTCCAGGAACACAGAGCCTGACTGACTGGATACTCCAGGAACATAGAGCCTGACTGACTGGATACTCCGGGACCATAGAGCCTGACTGACTAGATACTCCGGGAACACAGAGCCTGACTGACTGGATACTCCAGGAACACAGAGCCTGACTGACTGGATACCCCAGGAACATAGAGCCTGACTGACTAGATACTCCAGGAACATAGAGCCTGACTGACTGGATACTCCAGGAACATAGAGCCTGACTGACTAGATACTCCAGGAACACAGAGCCTGACTGACTAGATACTCCAGGAACACAGAGCCTGACTGACTAGATACTCCAGGAACACAGAGCCTGACTGACTAGATACTCCAGGACCATAGAGCCTAACTGACTGGATACTCCAGGAACAAAGAGCCTGACTGACTGGATACTCCAGGACCATAGAGCCTGACTGACTGGATACTCCAGGACCATAGAGCCTGACTGACTGGATACTCCAGGACCATAGAGCCTGACTGACTAGATACTTCAGGACCATAGAGCCTGACTGACTGGATACTCCAGGACCATAGAGCCTGACTGACTAGATACTCCAGGAACACAGAGCCTGACTGACTGGATACTCCAGGAACATAGAGTCTGACTGACTGGATACTCCGGGACCATAGAGCCTGACTGACTAGATACTCCGGGAACACAGAGCCTGACTGACTGGATACTCCAGGAACACAGAGCCTGACTGACTGGATACCCCAGGAACATAGAGCCTGACTGACTAGATACTCCAGGACCATAGAGCCTGACTGACTAGATACTCCAGGAACATAGAGCCTGACTGACTGGATACTCCAGGACCATAGAGCCTGACTGACTGGATACTCCAGGACCATAGAGCCTGACTGACTGGATACTCCAGGACCATAGAGCCTGACTGACTAGATACTCCAGGACCATAGAGCCTGACTGACTAGATACTCCAGGAACACAGAGCCTGACTGACTGGATACTCCAGGAACATAGAGCCTGACTGACTGGATACGCCGGGACCATAGAGCCTGACTGACTAGATACTCCGGGAACACAGAGCCTGACTGATTGGATACTCCAGGAACACAGAGCCTGACTGACTGGATACCCCAGGAACATAGAGCCTGACTGACTAGATACTCCAGGAACATAGAGCCTGACTGACTGGATACTCCAGGAACATAGAGCCTGACTGACTAGATACTCCAGGAACACAGAGCCTGACTGACTAGATACTCCAGGAACACAGAGCCTGACTGACTAGATACTCCAGGAACACAGAGCCTGACTGACTAGATACTCCAGGACCATAGAGCCTAACTGACTGGATACTCCAGGAACAAAGAGCCTGACTGACTGGATACTCCAGGACCATAGAGCCTGACTGACTGGATACTCCAGGACCATAGAGCCTGACTGACTGGATACTCCAGGACCATAGAGCCTGACTGACTAGATACTTCAGGACCATAGAGCCTGACTGACTGGATACTCCAGGACCATAGAGCCTGACTGACTAGATACTCCAGGAACACAGAGCCTGACTGACTGGATACTCCAGGAACATAGAGCCTGACTGACTGGATACTCCGGGACCATAGAGCCTGACTGACTAGATACTCCGGGAACACAGAGCCTGACTGACTGGATACTCCAGGAACACAGAGCCTGACTGACTGGATACCCCAGGAACATAGAGCCTGACTGACTAGATACTCCAGGAACATAGAGCCTGACTGACTGGATACTCCAGGAACATAGAGCCTGACTGACTAGATACTCCAGGAACACAGAGCCTGACTGACTAGATACTCCAGGAACACAGAGCCTGACTGACTGGACACTCCAGGAACATAGAGCCTGACTGACTAGATACTCCAGGAACATAGAGCCTGACTGACTGGATACTCCAGGACCATAGAGCCTGACTGACTAGATACTCCAGGAACACAGAGCCTGACTGACTGGATACTCCAGGAACATAGAGCCTGACTGACTGGATACTCCGGGACCATAGAGCCTGACTGACTAGATACTCCGGGAACACAGAGCCTGACTGACTGGATACTCCAGGAACACAGAGCCTGGCTGACTGGATACCCCAGGAACATAGAGCCTGACTGACTAGATACTCCAGGAACATAGAGCCTGACTGACTAGATACTTCAGGACCATAGAGCCTGACTGACTAGATACTCCAGGAACACAGAGCCTGACTGACTGGATACTCCAGGAACATAGAGCCTGACTGACTGGATACTCCGGGACCATAGAGCCTGACTGACTAGATACTCCAGGACCATAGAGCCTGACTGACTGGATACTCCAGGACCATAGAGCCTGACTGACTGGATACCCCAGGAACACAGAGCCTGACTGACTGGATACTCCAGGAACATAGAGCCTGACTGACTGGATACTCCAGGAACATAGAGCCTGACTGACTAGATACTCCAGGAACATAGAGCCTGACTGACTAGATACTCCAGGAACACAGAGCCTGACTGACTGGATACTCCAGGAACATAGAGCCTGACTGACTGGATACTCCGGGACCATAGAGCCTGACTGACTAGATACTCCGGGAACACAGAGCCTGACTGACTGGATACTTCAGGAACACAGAGCCTGGCTGACTGGATACCCCAGGAACATAGAGCCTGACTGACTAGATACTCCAGGAACATAGAGCCTGACTGACTGGATACTCCAGGAACATAGAGCCTGACTGACTAGATACTCCAGGAACACAGAGCCTGACTGACTAGATACTCCAGGAACACAGAGCCTGACTGACTGGATACTCCAGGAACATAGAGCCTGACTGACTAGATACTCCAGGAACATAGAGCCTGACTGACTGGATACTCCAGGAACACAGAGCCTGACTGACTAGATACTCGAGGAACACAGAGCCTGACTGACTAGATACTCCAGGACCATAGAGCCTGACTGACTGGATACTCCAGGAACATAGAGCCTGACTGACTAGATACTCCAGGAACACAGAGCCTGACTGACTGGATACTCCAGGAACATAGAGCCTGACTGACTAGATACTCCAGGAACACAGAGCCTGGCTGACTGGATACTCCAGGAACATAGAGCCTGACTGACTAGATACTCCAGGAACACAGAACCTGACTGACTGGATACTCCAGGACCATAGAGCCTGACTGACTGGATACTCCAGGACCATAGAGCCTGACTGACTGGATACTCCAGGACCATAGAGCCTGACTGACTAGATACTCCAGGAACATAGAGCCTGACTGACTAGATACTTCAGGACCATAGAGCCTGACTGACTAGATACTCCAGGAACACAGAGCCTGACTGACTGGATACTCCAGGAACATAGAGCCTGACTGACTGGATACTCCAGGAACACAGAGCCTGACTGACTAGATACTCCAGGAACACAGAGCCTGACTGACTAGATACTCCAGGACCATAGAGCCTGACTGACTGGATACTCCAGGAACATAGAGCCTGACTGACTGGATACTCCAGGACCATAGAGCCTGACTGACTGGATACTCCAGGACCATAGAGCCTGACTAACTAGATACTTCAGGACCATAGAGCCTGACTGACTGGATACTCCAGGACCATAGAGCCTGACTGACTAGATACTCCAGGAACACAGAGCCTGACTGACTGGATACTCCAGGAACATAGAGCCTGACTGACTGGATACTCCGGGACCATAGAGCCTGACTGACTAGATACTCCGGGAACACAGAGCCTGACTGACTAGATACTTCAGGACCATAGAGCCTGACTGACTAGATACTCCAGGAACACAGAGCCTGACTGACTGGATACTCCAGGAACATAGAGCCTGACTGACTGGATACTCCGGGACCATAGAGCCTGACTGACTAGATACTCCAGGACCATAGAGCCTGACTGACTGGATACTCCAGGACCATAGAGCCTGACTGACTGGATACCCCAGGAACACAGAGCCTGACTGACTGGATACTCCAGGAACATAGAGCCTGACTGACTGGATACTCCAGGAACATAGAGCCTGACTGACTAGATACTCCAGGAACATAGAGCCTGACTGACTAGATACTCCAGGAACACAGAGCCTGACTGACTAGATACTCCAGGAACATAGAGCCTGACTGACTAGATACTCCAGGAACACAGAGCCTGACTGACTAGATACTCCAGGAACATAGAGCCTGACTGACTAGATACTCCAGGAACACAGAGCCTGACTGACTAGATACTCCAGGAACATAGAGCCTGACTGACTGGATACTCCAGGAACATAGAGCCTGACTGACTGGATACTCCAGGAACATAGAGCCTGACTGACTGGATACTCCAGGAACATAGAGCCTGACTGACTGGATACTCCAGGAACACAGAGCCTGACTGACTGGATACTCCAGGAACACAGAGCCTGACTGACTAGATACTCCAGGACCATAGAGCCTAACTGACTGGATACTCCAGGAACATAGACCCTGACTGACTGGATACTCCAGGACCATAGAGCCTGACTGACTAGATACTTCAGGACCATAGAGCCTGACTGACTGGATACTCCAGGACCATAGAGCCTGACTGACTAGATACTCCAGGAACACAGAGCCTGACTGACTGGATAATCCAGGAACATAGAGCCTGACTGACTGGATACTCTGGGACCATAGAGCCTGACTGACTAGATACTCCAGGACCATAGAGCCTGACTGACTGGATACTCCAGGACCATAGAGCCTGACTGACTAGATACCCCAGGAACACAGAGCCTGACTGACTAGATACTCCAGGAACATAGAGCCTGACTGACTGGATACTCCAGGAACATAGAGCCTGACTGACTAGATACTCCAGGAACATAGAGCCTGACTGACTAGATACTCCAGGAACACAGAGCCTGACTGACTAGATACTCCAGGAACATAGAGCCTGACTGACTAGATACTCCAGGAACACAGAGCCTGACTGACTAGATACTCCAGGAACATAGAGCCTGACTGACTAGATACTCCAGGAACACAGAGCCTGACTGACTAGATACTCCAGGAACACAGAGCCTGACTGACTAGATACTCCAGGAACATAGAGCCTGACTGACTGGATACTCCAGGAACATAGAGCCTGACTGACTGGATACTCCAGGAACATAGAGCCTGACTGACTAGATACTCCAGGAACACAGAGCCTGACTGACTGGATACTCCAGGAACACAGAGCCTGACTGACTAGATACTCCAGGACCATAGAGCCTAACTGACTGGATACTCCAGGAACATAGAGCCTGACTGACTGGATACTCCAGGACCATAGAGCCTGACTGACTGGATACTCCAGGACCATAGAGCCTGACTGACTGGATACTCCAGGACCATAGAGCCTGACTGACTAGATACTTCAGGACCATAGAGCCTGACTGACTGGATACTCCAGGACCATAGAGCCTGACTGACTAGATACTCCAGGAACACAGAGCCTGACTGACTGGATACTCCAGGAACATAGAGCCTGACTGACTGGATACTCCGGGACCATAGAGCCTGACTGACTAGATACTCCGGGAACACAGAGCCTGACTGACTGGATACTCCAGGAACACAGAGCCTGACTGACTGGATACCCCAGGAACATAGAGCCTGACTGACTAGATACTCCAGGAACATAGAGCCTGACTGACTGGATACTCCAGGAACATAGAGCCTGACTGACTAGATACTCCAGGAACACAGAGCCTGACTGACTAGATACTCCAGGAACACAGAGCCTGACTGACTAGATACTCCAGGAACACAGAGCCTGACTGACTAGATACTCCAGGACCATAGAGCCTAACTGACTGGATACTCCAGGAACAAAGAGCCTGACTGACTGGATACTCCAGGACCATAGAGCCTGACTGACTGGATACTCCAGGACCATAGAGCCTGACTGACTGGATACTCCAGGACCATAGAGCCTGACTGACTAGATACTTCAGGACCATAGAGCCTGACTGACTGGATACTCCAGGACCATAGAGCCTGACTGACTAGATACTCCAGGAACACAGAGCCTGACTGACTGGATACTCCAGGAACATAGAGTCTGACTGCCTGGATACTCCGGGACCATAGAGCCTGACTGACTAGATACTCCGGGAACACAGAGCCTGACTGACTGGATACTCCAGGAACACAGAGCCTGACTGACTGGATACCCCAGGAACATAGAGCCTGACTGACTAGATACTCCAGGACCATAGAGCCTGACTGACTAGATACTCCAGGAACATAGAGCCTGACTGACTGGATACTCCAGGACCATAGAGCCTGAATGACTGGATACTCCAGGACCATAGAGCCTGACTGACTGGATACTCCAGGACCATAGAGCCTGACTGACTAGATACTCCAGGACCATAGAGCCTGACTGACTAGATACTCCAGGAACACAGAGCCTGACTGACTGGATACTCCAGGAACATAGAGCCTGACTGACTGGATACGCCGGGACCATAGAGCCTGACTGACTAGATACTCCGGGAACACAGAGCCTGACTGATTGGATACTCCAGGAACACAGAGCCTGACTGACTGGATACCCCAGGAACATAGAGCCTGACTGACTAGATACTCCAGGAACATAGAGCCTGACTGACTAGATACTCCAGGAACACAGAGCCTGACTGACTGGATACTCCAGGAACATAGAGCCTGACTGACTAGATACTCCAGGAACATAGAGCCTGACTGACTGGATACTCCAGGAACACAGAGCCTGACTGACTAGATACTCCAGGACCATAGAGCCTAACTGACTGGATACTCCAGGAACATAGAGCCTGACTGACTGGATACTCCAGGACCATAGAGCCTGACTGACTGGATACTCCAGGACCATAGAGCCTGACTGACTGGATACTCCAGGACCATAGAGCCTGACTGACTAGATACTTCAGGACCATAGAGCCTGACTGACTGGATACTCCAGGACCATAGAGCCTGACTGACTAGATACTCCAGGAACACAGAGCCTGACTGACTGGATACTCCAGGAACATAGAGCCTGACTGACTGGGTACTCCGGGACCATAGAGCCTGACTGACTAGATACTCCGGGAACACAGAGCCTGACTGACTGGATACTCCAGGAACACAGAGCCTGACTGACTGGATACCCCAGGAACATAGAGCCTGACTGACTAGATACTCCAGGAACATAGAGCCTGACTGACTGGATACTCCAGGAACATAGAGCCTGACTGACTAGATACTCCAGGAACACAGAGCCTGACTGACTAGATACTCCAGGAACACAGAGCCTGACTGACTAGATACTCCAGGAACACAGAGCCTGACTGACTAGATACTCCAGGACCATAGAGCCTAACTGACTGGATACTCCAGGAACAAAGAGCCTGACTGACTGGATACTCCAGGACCATAGAGCCTGACTGACTGGATACTCCAGGACCATAGAGCCTGACTGACTGGATACTCCAGGACCATAGAGCCTGACTGACTAGATACTTCAGGACCATAGAGCCTGACTGACTGGATACTCCAGGACCATAGAGCCTGACTGACTAGATACTCCAGGAACACAGAGCCTGACTGACTGGATACTCCAGGAACATAGAGTCTGACTGACTGGATACTCCGGGACCATAGAGCCTGACTGACTAGATACTCCGGGAACACAGAGCCTGACTGACTGGATACTCCAGGAACACAGAGCCTGACTGACTGGATACCCCAGGAACATAGAGCCTGACTGACTAGATACTCCAGGACCATAGAGCCTGACTGACTAGATACTCCAGGAACATAGAGCCTGACTGACTGGATACTCCAGGACCATAGAGCCTGACTGACTGGATACTCCAGGACCATAGAGCCTGACTGACTGGATACTCCAGGACCATAGAGCCTGACTGACTAGATACTCCAGGACCATAGAGCCTGACTGACTAGATACTCCAGGAACACAGAGCCTGACTGACTGGATACTCCAGGAACATAGAGCCTGACTGACTGGATACTCCGGGACCATAGAGCCTGACTGACTAGATACTCCGGGAACACAGAGCCTGACTGACTGGATACTCCAGGAACACAGAGCCTGACTGACTGGATACCCCAGGAACATAGAGCCTGACTGACTAGATACTCCAGGAACATAGAGCCTGACTGACTGGATACTACAGGAACATAGAGCCTGACTGACTAGATACTCCAGGAACACAGAGCCTGACTGACTAGATACTCCAGGAACACAGAGCCTGACTGACTAGATACTCCAGGAACACAGAGCCTGACTGACTAGATACTCCAGGACCATAGAGCCTAACTGACTGGATACTCCAGGAACAAAGAGCCTGACTGACTGGATACTCCAGGACCATAGAGCCTGACTGACTGGATACTCCAGGACCATAGAGCCTGACTGACTGGATACTCCAGGACCATAGAGCCTGACTGACTAGATACTTCAGGACCATAGAGCCTGACTGACTGGATACTCCAGGACCATAGAGCCTGACTGACTAGATACTCCAGGAACACAGAGCCTGACTGACTGGATACTCCAGGAACATAGAGCCTGACTGACTGGATACTCCGGGACCATAGAGCCTGACTGACTAGATACTCCGGGAACACAGAGCCTGACTGACTGGATACTCCAGGAACACAGAGCCTGACTGACTGGATACCCCAGGAACATAGAGCCTGACTGACTAGATACTCCAGGAACATAGAGCCTGACTGACTGGATACTCCAGGAACGTAGAGCCTGACTGACTAGATACTCCAGGAACACAGAGCCTGACTGACTAGATACTCCAGGAACACAGAGCCTGACTGACTGGATACTCCAGGAACATAGAGCCTGACTGGCTAGATACTCCAGGAACATAGAGCCTGACTGACTGGATACTCCAGGAACACAGAGCCTGACTGACTAGATACTCCAGGAACACAGAGCCTGACTGACTAGATACTCCAGGACCATAGAGCCTGACTGACTGGATACTCCAGGAACATAGAGCCTGACTGACTAGATACTCCAGGAACACAGAGCCTGACTGACTGGATACTCCAGGAACATAGAGCCTGACTGACTAGATACTCCAGGAACACAGAGCCTGGCTGACTGGATACTCCAGGAACATAGAGCCTGACTGACTAGATACTCCAGGAACACAGAGCCTGACTGACTGGATACTCCAGGACCATAGAGCCTGACTGACTGGATACTCCAGGACCATAGAGCCTGACTGACTGGATACTCCAGGACCATAGAGCCTGACTGACTAGATACTCCAGGAACATAGAGCCTGACTGACTAGATACTTCAGGACCATAGAGCCTGACTGACTAGATACTCCAGGAACACAGAGCCTGACTGACTGGATACTCCAGGAACATAGAGCCTGACTGACTGGATACTCCGGGACCATAGAGCCTGACTGACTAGATACTCCAGGACCATAGAGCCTGACTGACTGGATACTCCAGGACCATAGAGCCTGACTGACTGGATACCCCAGGAACACAGAGCCTGACTGACTGGATACTCCAGGAACATAGAGCCTGACTGACTGGATACTCCAGGAACATAGAGCCTGACTGACTAGATACTCCAGGAACATAGAGCCTGACTGACTAGATACTCCAGGAACAAAGAGCCTGACTGACTAGATACTCCAGGAACATAGAGCCTGACTGACTAGATACTCCAGGAACACAGAGCCCGACTGACTAGATACTCCAGGAACATAGAGCCTGACTGACTAGATACTCCAGGAACACAGAGCCTGACTGACTAGATACTCCAGGAACACAGAGCCTGACTGACTAGATACTCCAGGAACATAGAACCTGACTGACTGGATACTCCAGGAACATAGAGCCTGACTGACTGGATACTCCAGGAACATAGAGCCTGACTGACTAGATACTCCAGGAACACAGAGCCTGACTGACTGGATACTCCAGGACCATAGAGCCTAACTGACTGGATACTCCAGGAACATAGAGCCTGACTGACTGGATACTCCAGGACCATAGAGCCTGACTGACTGGATACTCCAGGACCATAGAGCCTGACTGACTAGATACTTCAGGACCATAGAGCCTGACTGACTGGATACTCCAGGACCATAGAGCCTGACTGACTAGATACTCCAGGAACACAGAGCCTGACTGACTGGATACTCCAGGAACATAGAGCCTGACTGACTGGATACTCCGGGACCATAGAGCCTGACTGACTAGATACTCCAGGACCATAGAGCCTGACTGACTGGATACTCCAGGACCATAGAGCCTGACTGACTAGATACCCCAGGAACACAGAGCCTGACTGACTGGATACTCCAGGAACATAGAGCCTGACTGACTGGATACTCCAGGAACACAGAGCCTGACTGACTGGATACTCCAGGAACATAGAGCCTGACTGACTGGATACTCCGGGACCATAGAGCCTGACTGACTAGATACTCCAGGACCATAGAGCCTGACTGACTGGATACTCCAGGACCATAGAGCCTGACTGACTAGATACCCCAGGAACACAGAGCCTGACTGACTGGATACTCCAGGAACATAGAGCCTGACTGACTGGATACTCCAGGAACATAGAGCCTGACTGACTAGATACTCCAGGAACATAGAGCCTGACTGACTAGATACTCCAGGAACACAGAGCCTGACTGACTAGATACTCCAGGAACATAGAGCCTGACTGACTAGATACTCCAGGAACACAGAGCCTGACTGACTAGATACTCCAGGAACATAGAGCCTGACTGACTAGATACTCCAGGAACACAGAGCCTGACTGACTAGATACTCCAGGAACACAGAGCCTGACTGACTAGATACTCCAGGAACATAGAGCCTGACTGACTGGATACTCCAGGAACATAGAGCCTGACTGACTGGATACTCCAGGAACATAGAGCCTGACTGACTAGATACTCCAGGAACACAGAGCCTGACTGACTGGATACTCCAGGAACACAGAGCCTGACTGACTAGATACTCCAGGACCATAGAGCCTAACTGACTGGATACTCCAGGAACATAGAGCCTGACTGACTGGATACTCCAGGACCATAGAGCCTGACTGACTGGATACTCCAGGACCATAGAGCCTGACTGACTGGATACTCCAGGAACATAGAGCCTGACTGACTGGATACTCCATGACCATAGAGCCTGACTGACTAGATACTCCGGGAACACAGAGCCTGACTGACTAGATACTCCAGGAACATAGAGCCTGACTGACTAGATACTCCAGGAACACAGAGCCTGACTGACTAGATACTCCAGGAACATAGAGCCTGACTGACTGGATACTCCAGGAACATAGAGCCTGACTGACTAGATACTCCAGGAACACAGAGCCTGACTGACTAGATACTCCAGGAACATAGAGCCTGACTGACTAGATACTCCAGGAACACAGAGCCTGACTGACTAGATACTCCAGGAACACAGAGCCTGACTGACTAGATACTCCAGGAACATAGAGCCTGACTGACTGGATACTCCAGGAACATAGAGCCTGACTGACTAGATACTCCAGGAACATAGAGCCTGACTGACTGGATACTCCAGGAACACAGAGCCTGACTGACTAGATACTCCAGGAACACAGAGCCTGACTGACTAGATACTCCAGGACCATAGAGCCCGACTGACTGGATACTCCAGGAACATAGAGCCTGACTGACTAGATACTCCAGGAACACAGAGCCTGACTGACTGGATACTCCAGGAACATAGAGCCTGACTGACTAGATACTCCAGGAACACAGAGCCTGGCTGACTGGATACTCCAGGAACATAGAGCCTGACTGACTAGATACTCCAGGAACACAGAGCCTGACTGACTGGATACTCCAGGACCATAGAGCCTGACTGACTGGATACTCCAGGACCATAGAGCCTGACTGACTAGATACTCCAGGACCATAGAGCCTGACTGACTAGATACTCCAGGAACATAGAGCCTGACTGACTAGATACTCCAGGACCATAGAGCCTGACTGACTAGATACTCCAGGACCATAGAGCCTGACTGACTAGATACCCCAGGACCATAGAGCCTGACTGACTAGATACTCCAGGACCATAGAGCCTGACTGACTAGATACTCCAGGAACACAGAGCCTGGCTGACTGGATACTCCAGGAACACAGAGCCTGGCTGACTGGATACTCCGGGAACACAGAGCCTGGCTGACTGGATACTCCAGGAACACAGAGCCTGACTGACTGGATACTCCAGGAACACAGAGCCTGGCTGACTGGATACTCCAGGAACACAGAGCCTGGCTGACTGGATACTCCAGGACCATAGAGCCTGACTGACTAGATACCCCAGGAACACAGAGCCTGGCTGACTGGATACTCCAGGAACATAGAGCCTGACTGACTGGATACTCCAGGAACACAGAGCCTGGCTGACTGGATACTCCAGGACCATAGAGCCTGACTGACTAGATACTCCAGGAACACAGAGCCTGACTGACTGGATACTCCAGGAACATAGAGCCTGACTGACTGGATACTCCAGGACCATAGAGCCTGACTGACTGGATACTCCAGGACCATAGAGCCTGACTGACTGGATACTCCAGGACCATAGAGCCTGACTGACTAGATACTTCAGGACCATAGAGCCTGACTGACTGGATACTCCAGGACCATAGAGCCTGACTGACTAGATACTCCAGGAACACAGAGCCTGACTGACTGGATACTCCAGGAACATAGAGCCTGACTGACTGGATACTCCGGGACCATAGAGCCTGACTGACTAGATACTCCGGGAACACAGAGCCTGACTGACTGGATACTCCAGGAACACAGAGCCTGACTGACTGGATACCCCAGGAACATAGAGCCTGACTGACTAGATACTCCAGGAACATAGAGCCTGACTGACTGGATACTCCAGGAACATAGAGCCTGACTGACTAGATACTCCAGGAACACAGAGCCTGACTGACTAGATACTCCAGGAACACAGAGCCTGACTGACTGGATACTCCAGGAACATAGAGCCTGACTGACTAGATACTCCAGGAACATAGAGCCTGACTGACTGGATACTCCAGGACCATAGAGCCTGACTGACTAGATACTTCAGGACCATAGAGCCTGACTGACTGGATACCCCAGGACCATAGAGCCTGACTGACTAGATACTCCAGGAACACAGAGCCTGACTGACTGGATACTCCAGGAACATAGAGCCTGACTGACTGGATACTCCGGGACCATAGAGCCTGACTGACTAGATACTCCGGGAACACAGAGCCTGACTGACTGGATACTCCAGGAACACAGAGCCTGACTGACTGGATACACCAGGAACATAGAGCCTGACTGACTAGATACTCCAGGAACATAGAGCCTGACTGACTGGATACTCCAGGAACATAGAGCCTGACTGACTAGATACTCCAGGAACACAGAGCCTGACTGACTAGATACTCCAGGAACACAGAGCCTGACTGACTGGATACTCCAGGAACATAGAGCCTGACTGACTAGATACTCCAGGAACATAGAGCCTGACTGACTGGATACTCCAGGAACACAGAGACTGACTGACTAGATACTCCAGGACCATAGAGCCTGACTGACTGGATACTCCAGGAACATAGAGCCTGACTGACTAGATACTCCAGGAACACAGAGCCTGACTGACTGGATACTCCAGGAACATAGAGCCTGACTGACTAGGTACTCCAGGAACACAGAGCCTGGCTGACTGGATACTCCAGGAACATAGAGCCTGACTGACTAGATACTCCAGGAACACAGAGCCTGACTGACTGGATACTCCAGGACCATAGAGCCTGACTGACTGGATACTCCAGGACCATAGAGCCTGACTGACTAGATACTCCAGGAACATAGAGCCTGACTGACTAGATACTCCAGGAACATAGAGCCTGACTGACTAGATACTCGAGGACCATAGAGCCTGACTGACTAGATACTCCAGGACCATAGAGCCTGACTGACTAGATACCCCAGGACCATAGAGCCTGACTGACTAGATACTCCAGGACCATAGAGCCTGACTGACTAGATACTCCAGGAACACAGAGCCTGGCTGACTGGATACTCCAGGAACACAGAGCCTGGCTGACAGGATACTCCGGGAACACAGAGCCTGGCTGACTGGATACTCCAGGAACACAGAGCCTGACTGACTGGATACTCCAGGAACACAGAGCCTGACTGACTGGATACTCCAGGACCATAGAGCCTGACTGACTGGATACTCCAGGAACACAGAGCCTGGCTGAATGGATACTCCAGGAACACAGAGCCTGACTGACTAGATACTCCAGGAACATAGAGCCTGACTGACTAGATACTCCAGGAACATAGAGCCTGACTGACTAGATACTCGAGGACCATAGAGCCTGACTGACTAGATACTCCAGGAACATAGAGCCTGACTGACTAGATACTCCAGGAACATAGAGCCTGACTGACTAGATACTCGAGGACCATAGAGCCTGACTGACTAGATACTCCAGGACCATAGAGCCTGACTGACTAGATACCCCAGGACCATAGAGCCTGACTGACTAGATACTCCAGGACCATAGAGCCTGACTGACTAGATGCTCCAGGAACATAGAGCCTGACTGACTAGATACTCCAGGAACATAGAGCCTAACTGACTGGATACTCCAGGAACACAGAGCCTGACTGACTGGATACTCCAGGAACATAGAGCCTGACTGACTAGATACTCCAGGAACACAGAGCCTGACTGACTGGATACTCCAGGAACACAGAGCCTGGCTGACTGGATACTCCAGGACCATAGAGCCTGACTGACTGGATACTCCGGGACCATAGAGCCTGACTGACTGGATACTCCAGGAACATAGAGCCTGACTGACTAGATACTCCAGGAACACAGAGCCTGACTGACTGGATACTCCAGGAACACAGAGCCTGACTGACTGGATACTCCAGGACCATAGAGCCTGACTGACTGGATACTCCAGGAACACAGAGCCTGGCTGAATGGATACTCCAGGAACACAGAGCCTGACTGACTAGATACTCCAGGACCATAGAGCCTGACTGACTAGATACTCCAGGAACATAGAGCCTGACTGACTAGATACTCCAGGAACACAGAGCCTGGCTGACTGGATACTCCAGGAACACAGAGCCTGACTGACTAGATACTCCAGGAACATAGAGCCTGACTGACTAGATACTCCAGGAACATAGAGCCTGACTGACTAGATACTCCAGGAACATAGAGCCTGACTGACTAGATACTCCAGGAACACAGAGCCTGACTGACTGGATACCCCAGGACCATAGAGCCTGACTGACTAGATACTCCAGGAACATAGAGCCTGACTGACTAGATACTCCAGGAACACAGAGCCTGACTGACTAGATACTCCAGGAACACAGAGCCTGACTGACTGGATACTCCAGGACCATAGAGCCTGACTGACTAGATACTCCAGGAACACAGAGCCTGACTGACTGGATACCCCAGGACCATAGAGCCTGACTGACTGGATACTCCAGGAACATAGAGCCTGACTGACTAGATACTCCAGGAACACAGAGCCTGACTGACTGGATACTCCAGGACCATAGAGCCTGACTGACTGGATACCCCAGGAACATAGAGCCTGACTGACTAGATACTCCAGGAACATAGAGCCTGACTGACTGGATACTCCAGGAACATAGAGCCTGACTGACTAGATACTCCAGGAACACAGAGCCTGACTGACTAGATACTCCAGGAACACAGAGCCTGACTGACTGGATACTCCAGGAACATAGAGCCTGACTGACTAGATACTCCAGGAACATAGAGCCTGACTGACTGGATACTCCAGGACCATAGAGCCTGACTGACTAGATACTTCAGGACCATAGAGCCTGACTGACTGGATACCCCAGGACCATAGAGCCTGACTGACTAGATACTCCAGGAACACAGAGCCTGACTGACTGGATACTCCAGGAACATAGAGCCTGACTGACTGGATACTCCGGGACCACAGAGCCTGACTGACTGGATACTCCAGGAACACAGAGCCTGACTGACTGGATACCCCAGGAACATAGAGCCTGACTGACTAGATACTCCAGGAACATAGAGCCTGACTGACTGGATACCCCAGGAACATAGAGCCTGACTGACTAGATACTCCAGGAACATAGAGCCTGACTGACTGGATACTCCAGGAACATAGAGCCTGACTGACTAGATACTCCAGGAACACAGAGCCTGACTGACTAGATACTCCAGGAACACAGAGCCTGACTGACTGGATACTCCAGGAACATAGAGCCTGACTGACTAGATACTCCAGGAACATAGAGCCTGACTGACTGGATACTCCAGGACCATAGAGCCTGACTGACTAGATACTTCAGGACCATAGAGCCTGACTGACTGGATACCCCAGGACCATAGAGCCTGACTGACTAGATACTCCAGGAACACAGAGCCTGACTGACTGGATACTCCAGGAACATAGAGCCTGACTGACTGGATACTCCGGGACCATAGAGCCTGACTGACTAGATACTCCGGGAACACAGAGCCTGACTGACTGGATACTCCAGGAACACAGAGCCTGACTGACTGGATACCCCAGGAACATAGAGCCTGACTGACTAGATACTCCAGGAACATAGAGCCTGACTGACTGGATACTCCAGGAACATAGAGCCTGACTGACTAGATACTCCAGGAACACAGAGCCTGACTGACTAGATACTCCAGGAACACAGAGCCTGACTGACTGGATACTCCAGGAACATAGAGCCTGACTGACTAGATACTCCAGGAACATAGAGCCTGACTGACTGGATACTCCAGGAACACAGAGACTGACTGACTAGATACTCCAGGAACACAGAGCCTGACTGACAAGATACTCCAGGACCATAGAGCCTGACTGACTGGATACTCCAGGAACATAGAGCCTGACTGACTAGATACTCCAGGAACACAGAGCCTGACTGACTGGATACTCCAGGAACATAGAGCCTGACTGACTAGGTACTCCAGGAACACAGAGCCTGGCTGACTGGATACTCCAGGAACATAGAGCCTGACTGACTAGATACTCCAGGAACACAGAGCCTGACTGACTGGATACTCCAGGACCATAGAGCCTGACTGACTGGATACTCCAGGACCATAGAGCCTGACTGACTAGATACTCCAGGAACATAGAGCCTGACTGACTAGATACTCCAGGAACATAGAGCCTGACTGACTAGATACTCGAGGACCATAGAGCCTGACTGACTAGATACTCCAGGACCATAGAGCCTGACTGACTAGATACCCCAGGACCATAGAGCCTGACTGACTAGATACTCCAGGACCATAGAGCCTGACTGACTAGATACTCCAGGAACACAGAGCCTGGCTGACTGGATACTCCAGGAACACAGAGCCTGGCTGACAGGATACTCCGGGAACACAGAGCCTGGCTGACTGGATACTCCAGGAACACAGAGCCTGACTGACTGGATACTCCAGGAACACAGAGCCTGGCTGACTGGATAATCCAGGAACACAGAGCCTGGCTGACTGGATACTCCAGGACCATAGAGCCTGACTGACTAGATACCCCAGGAACACAGAGCCTGGCTGACTGGATACTCCAGGAACATAGAGCCTGACTGACTGGATACTCCAGGAACACAGAGCCTGGCTGACTGGATACTCCAGGACCATAGAGCCTGACTGACTAGATACTCCAGGAACACAGAGCCTGACTGACTGGATACTCCAGGACCATAGAGCCTGACTGACTGGATACTCCAGGACCATAGAGCCTGACTGACTGGATACTCCAGGAACACAGAGCCTGACTGACTGGATACTCCAGGACCATAGAGCCTGACTGACTAGATACTCTAGGAACACAGAGCCTGACTGACTGGATACTCCAGGACCATAGAGCCTGACTGACTGGATACTCCAGGACCATAGAGCCTGACTGACTAGATACTCCAGGAACATAGAGCCTGACTGGCTGGATACTCCGGGACCATAGAGCCTGACTGACTGGATACTCCAGGAACACAGAGCCTGACTGACTAGATACTCCAGGAACATAGAGCCTGACTGACTAGATACTCCAGGAACATAGAGCCTGACTGACTAGATGCTCCAGGAACATAGAGCCTGACTGACTAGATACTCCAGGAACATAGAGCCTAACTGACTGGATACTCCAGGAACACAGAGCCTGACTGACTGGATACTCCAGGAACATAGAGCCTGACTGACTAGATACTCCAGGAACACAGAGCCTGACTGACTGGATACTCCAGGAACACAGAGCCTGGCTGACTGGATACTCCAGGACCATAGAGCCTGACTGACTGGATACTCTGGGACCATAGAGCCTGACTGACTGGATACTCCAGGAACATAGAGCCTGACTGACTAGATACTCCAGGAACACAGAGCCTGACTGACTGGATACTCCAGGAACACAGAGCCTGACTGACTGGATACTCCAGGACCATAGAGCCTGACTGACTGGATACTCCAGGAACACAGAGCCTGGCTGAATGGATACTCCAGGAACACAGAGCCTGACTGACTAGATACTCCAGGACCATAGAGCCTGACTGACTAGATACTCCAGGAACATAGAGCCTGACTGACTAGATACTCCAGGAACACAGAGCCTGGCTGACTGGATACTCCAGGAACACAGAGCCTGACTGACTAGATACTCCAGGAACATAGAGCCTGACTGACTAGATACTCCAGGAACATAGAGCCTGACTGACTAGATACTCCAGGAACATAGAGCCTGACTGACTAGATACTCCAGGAACATAGAGCCTGACTGACTAGATACTCCAGGAACATAGAGCCTGACTGACTAGATACTCCAGGAACACAGAGCCTGACTGACTGGATACCCCAGGACCATAGAGCCTGACTGACTAGATACTCCAGGAACATAGAGCCTGACTGACTAGATACTCCAGGAACACAGAGCCTGACTGACTAGATACTCCAGGAACACAGAGCCTGACTGACTGGATACTCCAGGACCATAGAGCCTGACTGACTAGATACTCCAGGAACACAGAGCCTGACTGACTGGATACCCCAGGACCATAGAGCCTGACTGACTGGATACTCCAGGAACATAGAGCCTGACTGACTAGATACTCCAGGAACACAGAGCCTGACTGACTGGATACTCCAGGACCATAGAGCCTGACTGACTAGATACTCCAGGAACACAGAGCCTGACTGACTGGATACTCCAGGACCATAGAGCCTGACTGACTGGATACTCCAGGAACATAGAGCCTGACTGACTGGATACTCCAGGAACATAGAGCCTAACTGACTGGATACTCCAGGACCATAGAGCCTGACTGACTGGATACTCCAGGAACATAGAGCCTGACTGACTGGATACTCCAGGAACATAGAGCCTGACTGACTGGATACTCCAGGAACATAGAGCCTAACTGACTGGATACTCCAGGACCATAGAGCCTGACTGACTGGATACTCCGGGAACACAGAGCCTGACTGACTAGATACTCCAGGACCATAGAGCCTGACTGACTGGATACTCCAGGAACATAGAGCCTAACTGACTGGATACTCCAGGACCATAGAGCCTGACTGACTGGATACTCCAGGAACATAGAGCCTGACTGACTAGATACTCCAGGACCATAGAACCTGACTGACTGGATACTCCAGGAACATAGAGCCTGACTGACTAGATACTCCAGGAACACAGAGCCTGACTGACTGGATACTCCAGGAACACAGAGCCTGGCTGACTGGATACTCCAGGACCATAGAGCCTGACTGACTGGATACTCCGGGACCATAGAGCCTGACTGACTGGATACTCCAGGAACATAGAGCCTGACTGACTAGATACTCCAGGAACACAGAGCCTGACTGACTGGATACTCCAGGAACACAGAGCCTGGCTGACTGGATACTCCAGGACCATAGAGCCTGACTGACTAGATACTCCAGGAACACAGAGCCTGACTGACTGGATACTCCAGGACCATAGAGCCTGACTGACTGGATACTCCAGGACCATAGAGCCTGACTGACTGGATACTCCAGGAACACAGAGCCTGACTGACTGGATACTCCAGGACCATAGAGCCTGACTGACTAGATACTCTAGGAACACAGAGCCTGACTGACTGGATACTCCAGGACCATAGAGCCTGACTGACTGGATACTCCAGGACCATAGAGCCTGACTGACTAGATACTCCAGGAACATAGAGCCTGACTGGCTGGATACTCCGGGACCATAGAGCCTGACTGACTGGATACTCCAGGAACACAGAGCCTGACTGACTAGATACTCCAGGAACATAGAGCCTGACTGACTAGATACTCCAGGAACATAGAGCCTGACTGACTAGATGCTCCAGGAACATAGAGCCTGACTGACTAGATACTCCAGGAACATAGAGCCTAACTGACTGGATACTCCAGGAACACAGAGCCTGACTGACTGGATACTCCAGGAACATAGAGCCTGACTGACTAGATACTCCAGGAACACAGAGCCTGACTGACTGGATACTCCAGGAACACAGAGCCTGGCTGACTGGATACTCCAGGACCATAGAGCCTGACTGACTGGATACTCTGGGACCATAGAGCCTGACTGACTGGATACTCCAGGAACATAGAGCCTGGCTGACTGGATACTCCAGGACCATAGAGCCTGACTGACTAGATACTCCAGGAACACAGAGCCTGACTGACTGGATACTCCAGGAACACAGAGCCTGACTGACTGGATACTCCAGGACCATAGAGCCTGACTGACTGGATACTCCAGGAACACAGAGCCTGGCTGAATGGATACTCCAGGAACACAGAGCCTGACTGACTAGATACTCCAGGACCATAGAGCCTGACTGACTAGATACTCCAGGAACATAGAGCCTGACTGACTAGATACTCCAGGAACACAGAGCCTGGCTGACTGGATACTCCAGGAACACAGAGCCTGACTGACTAGATACTCCAGGAACATAGAGCCTGACTGACTAGATACTCCAGGAACATAGAGCCTGACTGACTAGATACTCCAGGAACATAGAGCCTGACTGACTAGATACTCCAGGAACATAGAGCCTGACTGACTAGATACTCCAGGAACATAGAGCCTGACTGACTAGATACTCCAGGAACACAGAGCCTGACTGACTGGATACCCCAGGACCATAGAGCCTGACTGACTAGATACTCCAGGAACATAGAGCCTGACTGACTAGATACTCCAGGAACACAGAGCCTGACTGACTAGATACTCCAGGAACACAGAGCCTGACTGACTGGATACTCCAGGACCATAGAGCCTGACTGACTAGATACTCCAGGAACACAGAGCCTGACTGACTGGATACCCCAGGACCATAGAGCCTGACTGACTGGATACTCCAGGAACATAGAGCCTGACTGACTAGATACTCCAGGAACACAGAGCCTGACTGACTGGATACTCCAGGACCATTGAGCCTGACTGACTAGATACTCCAGGAACACAGAGCCTGACTGACTGGATACTCCAGGACCATAGAGCCTGACTGACTGGATACTCCAGGAACATAGAGCCTGACTGACTGGATACTCCAGGAACATAGAGCCTAACTGACTGGATACTCCAGGACCATAGAGCCTGACTGACTGGATACTCCAGGAACATAGAGCCTGACTGACTGGATACTCCAGGAACATAGAGCCTGACTGACTGGATACTCCAGGAACATAGAGCCTAACTGACTGGATACTCCAGGACCATAGAGCCTGACTGACTGGATACTCCGGGAACACAGAGCCTGACTGACTGGATACTCCAGGACCATAGAGCCTGACTGACTGGATACTCCAGGAACATAGAGCCTAACTGACTGGATACTCCAGGACCATAGAGCCTGACTGACTGGATACTCCAGGAACATAGAGCCTGACTGACTAGATACTCCAGGACCATAGAACCTGACTGACTGGATACTCCAGGAACATAGAGCCTGACTGACTAGATACTCCAGGAACACAGAGCCTGACTGACTGGATACTCCAGGAACACAGAGCCTGGCTGACTGGATACTCCAGGACCATAGAGCCTGACTGACTGGATACTCCGGGACCATAGAGCCTGACTGACTGGATACTCCAGGAACATAGAGCCTGACTGACTAGATACTCCAGGAACACAGAGCCTGACTGACTGGATACTCCAGGAACACAGAGCCTGACTGACTGGATACTCCAGGACCATAGAGCCTGACTGACTGGATACTCCAGGAACACAGAGCCTGGCTGAATGGATACTCCAGGAACACAGAGCCTGACTGACTAGATACTCCAGGACCATAGAGCCTGACTGACTAGATACTCCAGGAACATAGAGCCTGACTGACTAGATACTCCAGGAACACAGAGCCTGGCTGACTGGATACTCCAGGAACACAGAGCCTGACTGACTAGATACTCCAGGAACATAGAGCCTGACTGACTAGATACTCCAGGAACATAGAGCCTGACTGACTAGATACTCCAGGAACATAGAGCCTGACTGACTAGATACTCCAGGAACATAGAGCCTGACTGACTAGATACTCCAGGAACATAGAGCCTGACTGACTAGATACTCCAGGAACACAGAGCCTGACTGACTGGATACCCCAGGACCATAGAGCCTGACTGACTAGATACTCCAGGAACATAGAGCCTGACTGACTAGATACTCCAGGAACACAGAGCCTGACTGACTAGATACTCCAGGAACACAGAGCCTGACTGACTGGATACTCCAGGACCATAGAGCCTGACTGACTAGATACTCCAGGAACACAGAGCCTGACTGACTGGATACCCCAGGACCATAGAGCCTGACTGACTGGATACTCCAGGAACATAGAGCCTGACTGACTAGATACTCCAGGAACACAGAGCCTGACTGACTGGATACTCCAGGACCATAGAGCCTGACTGACTAGATACTCCAGGAACACAGAGCCTGACTGACTGGATACTCCAGGACCATAGAGCCTGACTGACTGGATACTCCAGGAACATAGAGCCTGACTGACTGGATACTCCAGGAACATAGAGCCTAACTGACTGGATACTCCAGGACCATAGAGCCTGACTGACTGGATACTCCAGGAACATAGAGCCTGACTGACTGGATACTCCAGGAACATAGAGCCTGACTGACTGGATACTCCAGGAACATAGAGCCTAACTGACTGGATACTCCAGGACCATAGAGCCTGACTGACTGGATACTCCGGGAACACAGAGCCTGACTGACTGGATACTCCAGGACCATAGAGCCTGACTGACTGGATACTCCAGGAACATAGAGCCTAACTGACTGGATACTCCAGGACCATAGAGCCTGACTGACTGGATACTCCAGGAACATAGAGCCTGACTGACTAGATACTCCAGGACCATAGAACCTGACTGACTAGATACTCCAGGAACATAGAGCCTGACTGACTAGATACTCCAGGACCATAGAGCCTGACTGACTGGATACTCCAGGAACACAGAGCCTGACTGACTGGATACTCCAGGACCATAGAGCCTGACTGACTAGATACTCCAGGAACATAGAGCCTGACTGACTAGATACTCCAGGACCATAGAGCCTGACTGACTGGATACTCCAGGAACACAGCGCCTGACTGACTGGATACTCCAGGAACACAGAGCCTGACTGACTGGATACTCCAGGACCATAGAGCCTGACTGACTAGATACTCCAGGAACATAGAGCCTGACTGACTAGATACTCCAGGAACATAGAGCCTGACTGACTAGATACTCGAGGACCATAGAGCCTGACTGACTAGATACTCCAGGACCATAGAGCCTGACTGACTAGATACCCCAGGACCATAGAGCCTGACTGACTAGATACTCCAGGACCATAGAGCCTGACTGACTAGATACTCCAGGAACACAGAGCCTGGCTGACTGGATACTCCAGGAACACAGAGCCTGGCTGACAGGATACTCCGGGAACACAGAGCCTGGCTGACTGGATACTCCAGGAACACAGAGCCTGACTGACTGGATACTCCAGGAACACAGAGCCTGGCTGACTGGATAATCCAGGAACACAGAGCCTGGCTGACTGGATACTCCAGGACCATAGAGCCTGACTGACTAGATACCCCAGGAACACAGAGCCTGGCTGACTGGATACTCCAGGAACATAGAGCCTGACTGACTGGATACTCCAGGAACACAGAGCCTGGCTGACTGGATACTCCAGGACCATAGAGCCTGACTGACTAGATACTCCAGGAACACAGAGCCTGACTGACTGGATACTCCAGGACCATAGAGCCTGACTGACTGGATACTCCAGGACCATAGAGCCTGACTGACTGGATACTCCAGGAACACAGAGCCTGACTGACTGGATACTCCAGGACCATAGAGCCTGACTGACTAGATACTCTAGGAACACAGAGCCTGACTGACTGGATACTCCAGGACCATAGAGCCTGACTGACTGGATACTCCAGGACCATAGAGCCTGACTGACTAGATACTCCAGGAACATAGAGCCTGACTGACTGGATACTCCGGGACCATAGAGCCTGACTGACTGGATACTCCAGGAACACAGAGCCTGACTGACTAGATACTCCAGGAACATAGAGCCTGACTGACTAGATACTCCAGGAACATAGAGCCTGACTGACTAGATGCTCCAGGAACATAGAGCCTGACTGACTAGATACTCCAGGAACATAGAGCCTAACTGACTGGATACTCCAGGAACACAGAGCCTGACTGACTGGATACTCCAGGAACATAGAGCCTGACTGACTAGATACTCCAGGAACACAGAGCCTGACTGACTGGATACTCCAGGAACACAGAGCCTGGCTGACTGGATACTCCAGGACCATAGAGCCTGACTGACTGGATACTCCGGGACCATAGAGCCTGACTGACTGGATACTCCAGGAACATAGAGCCTGACTGACTAGATACTCCAGGAACACAGAGCCTGACTGACTGGATACTCCAGGAACACAGAGCCTGACTGACTGGATACTCCAGGACCATAGAGCCTGACTGACTGGATACTCCAGGAACACAGAGCCTGGCTGAATGGATACTCCAGGAACACAGAGCCTGACTGACTAGATACTCCAGGACCATAGAGCCTGACTGACTAGATACTCCAGGAACATAGAGCCTGACTGACTAGATACTCCAGGAACACAGAGCCTGGCTGACTGGATACTCCAGGAACACAGAGCCTGACTGACTAGATACTCCAGGAACATAGAGCCTGACTGACTAGATACTCCAGGAACATAGAGCCTGACTGACTAGATACTCCAGGAACATAGAGCCTGACTGACTAGATACTCCAGGAACATAGAGCCTGACTGACTAGATACTCCAGGAACATAGAGCCTGACTGACTAGATACTCCAGGAACACAGAGCCTGACTGACTGGATACCCCAGGACCATAGAGCCTGACTGACTAGATACTCCAGGAACATAGAGCCTGACTGACTAGATACTCCAGGAACACAGAGCCTGACTGACTAGATACTCCAGGAACACAGAGCCTGACTGACTGGATACTCCAGGACCATAGAGCCTGACTGATTAGATACTCCAGGAACACAGAGCCTGACTGACTGGATACCCCAGGACCATAGAGCCTGACTGACTGGATACTCCAGGAACATAGAGCCTGACTGACTAGATACTCCAGGAACACAGAGCCTGACTGACTGGATACTCCAGGACCATAGAGCCTGACTGACTGGATACCCCAGGAACATAGAGCCTGACTGACTAGATACTCCAGGAACATAGAGCCTGACTGACTGGATACTCCAGGAACATAGAGCCTGACTGACTAGATACTCCAGGAACACAGAGCCTGACTGACTAGATACTCCAGGAACACAGAGCCTGACTGACTGGATACTCCAGGAACATAGAGCCTGACTGACTAGATACTCCAGGAACATAGAGCCTGACTGACTGGATACTCCAGGACCATAGAGCCTGACTGACTAGATACTTCAGGACCATAGAGCCTGACTGACTGGATACCCCAGGACCATAGAGCCTGACTGACTAGATACTCCAGGAACACAGAGCCTGACTGACTGGATACTCCAGGAACATAGAGCCTGACTGACTGGATACTCCGGGACCATAGAGCCTGACTGACTAGATACTCCGGGAACACAGAGCCTGACTGACTGGATACTCCAGGAACACAGAGCCTGACTGACTGGATACCCCAGGAACATAGAGCCTGACTGACTAGATACTCCAGGAACATAGAGCCTGACTGACTGGATACTCCAGGAACATAGAGCCTGACTGACTAGATACTCCAGGAACACAGAGCCTGACTGACTAGATACTCCAGGAACACAGAGCCTGACTGACTGGATACTCCAGGAACATAGAGCCTGACTGACTAGATACTCCAGGAACATAGAGCCTGACTGACTGGATACTCCAGGAACACAGAGACTGACTGACTAGATACTCCAGGAACACAGAGCCTGACTGACAAGATACTCCAGGACCATAGAGCCTGACTGACTGGATACTCCAGGAACATAGAGCCTGACTGACTAGATACTCCAGGAACACAGAGCCTGACTGACTGGATACTCCAGGAACATAGAGCCTGACTGACTAGGTACTCCAGGAACACAGAGCCTGGCTGACTGGATACTCCAGGAACATAGAGCCTGACTGACTAGATACTCCAGGAACACAGAGCCTGACTGACTGGATACTCCAGGACCATAGAGCCTGACTGACTGGATACTCCAGGACCATAGAGCCTGACTGACTAGATACTCCAGGAACATAGAGCCTGACTGACTAGATACTCCAGGAACATAGAGCCTGACTGACTAGATACTCGAGGACCATAGAGCCTGACTGACTAGATACTCCAGGACCATAGAGCCTGACTGACTAGATACCCCAGGACCATAGAGCCTGACTGACTAGATACTCCAGGACCATAGAGCCTGACTGACTAGATACTCCAGGAACACAGAGCCTGGCTGACTGGATACTCCAGGAACACAGAGCCTGGCTGACAGGATACTCCGGGAACACAGAGCCTGGCTGACTGGATACTCCAGGAACACAGAGCCTGACTGACTGGATACTCCAGGAACACAGAGCCTGGCTGACTGGATAATCCAGGAACACAGAGCCTGGCTGACTGGATACTCCAGGACCATAGAGCCTGACTGACTAGATACCCCAGGAACACAGAGCCTGGCTGACTGGATACTCCAGGAACATAGAGCCTGACTGACTGGATACTCCAGGAACACAGAGCCTGGCTGACTGGATACTCCAGGACCATAGAGCCTGACTGACTAGATACTCCAGGAACACAGAGCCTGACTGACTGGATACTCCAGGACCATAGAGCCTGACTGACTGGATACTCCAGGACCATAGAGCCTGACTGACTGGATACTCCAGGAACACAGAGCCTGACTGACTGGATACTCCAGGAACATAGAGCCTGACTGACTAGATACTCCAGGAACATAGAGCCTGACTGACTGGATACTCCAGGAACATAGAGCCTGACTGACTAGATACTCCAGGAACACAGAGCCTGACTGACTAGATACTCCAGGAACACAGAGCCTGACTGACTGGATACTCCAGGAACATAGAGCCTGACTGACTAGATACTCCAGGAACATAGAGCCTGACTGACTGGATACTCCAGGACCATAGAGCCTGACTGACTAGATACTTCAGGACCATAGAGCCTGACTGACTGGATACCCCAGGACCATAGAGCCTGACTGACTAGATACTCCAGGAACACAGAGCCTGACTGACTGGATACTCCAGGAACATAGAGCCTGACTGACTGGATACTCCGGGACCATAGAGCCTGACTGACTAGATACTCCGGGAACACAGAGCCTGACTGACTGGATACTCCAGGAACACAGAGCCTGACTGACTGGATACCCCAGGAACATAGAGCCTGACTGACTAGATACTCCAGGAACATAGAGCCTGACTGACTGGATACTCCAGGAACATAGAGCCTGACTGACTAGATACTCCAGGAACACAGAGCCTGACTGACTAGATACTCCAGGAACACAGAGCCTGACTGACTGGATACTCCAGGAACATAGAGCCTGACTGACTAGATACTCCAGGAACATAGAGCCTGACTGACTGGATACTCCAGGAACACAGAGACTGACTGACTAGATACTCCAGGAACACAGAGCCTGACTGACAAGATACTCCAGGACCATAGAGCCTGACTGACTGGATACTCCAGGAACATAGAGCCTGACTGACTAGATACTCCAGGAACACAGAGCCTGACTGACTAGATACTCCAGGAACACAGAGCCTGACTGACTGGATACTCCAGGAACATAGAGCCTGACTGACTAGATACTCCAGGAACATAGAGCCTGACTGACTGGATACTCCAGGAACACAGAGACTGACTGACTAGATACTCCAGGAACACAGAGCCTGACTGACAAGATACTCCAGGACCATAGAGCCTGACTGACTGGATACTCCAGGAACATAGAGCCTGACTGACTAGATACTCCAGGAACACAGAGCCTGACTGACTGGATACTCCAGGAACATAGAGCCTGACTGACTAGGTACTCCAGGAACACAGAGCCTGGCTGACTGGATACTCCAGGAACATAGAGCCTGACTGACTAGATACTCCAGGAACACAGAGCCTGACTGACTGGATACTCCAGGACCATAGAGCCTGACTGACTGGATACTCCAGGACCATAGAGCCTGACTGACTAGATACTCCAGGAACATAGAGCCTGACTGACTAGATACTCCAGGAACATAGAGCCTGACTGACTAGATACTCGAGGACCATAGAGCCTGACTGACTAGATACTCCAGGACCATAGAGCCTGACTGACTAGATACCCCAGGACCATAGAGCCTGACTGACTAGATACTCCAGGACCATAGAGCCTGACTGACTAGATACTCCAGGAACACAGAGCCTGGCTGACTGGATACTCCAGGAACACAGAGCCTGGCTGACAGGATACTCCGGGAACACAGAGCCTGGCTGACTGGATACTCCAGGAACACAGAGCCTGACTGACTGGATACTCCAGGAACACAGAGCCTGGCTGACTGGATAATCCAGGAACACAGAGCCTGGCTGACTGGATACTCCAGGACCATAGAGCCTGACTGACTAGATACCCCAGGAACACAGAGCCTGGCTGACTGGATACTCCAGGAACATAGAGCCTGACTGACTGGATACTCCAGGAACACAGAGCCTGGCTGACTGGATACTCCAGGACCATAGAGCCTGACTGACTAGATACTCCAGGAACACAGAGCCTGACTGACTGGATACTCCAGGACCATAGAGCCTGACTGACTGGATACTCCAGGACCATAGAGCCTGACTGACTGGATACTCCAGGAACACAGAGCCTGACTGACTGGATACTCCAGGAACATAGAGCCTGACTGACTAGATACTCCAGGAACATAGAGCCTGACTGACTGGATACTCCAGGAACATAGAGCCTGACTGACTAGATACTCCAGGAACACAGAGCCTGACTGACTAGATACTCCAGGAACACAGAGCCTGACTGACTGGATACTCCAGGAACATAGAGCCTGACTGACTAGATACTCCAGGAACATAGAGCCTGACTGACTGGATACTCCAGGACCATAGAGCCTGACTGACTAGATACTTCAGGACCATAGAGCCTGACTGACTGGATACCCCAGGACCATAGAGCCTGACTGACTAGATACTCCAGGAACACAGAGCCTGACTGACTGGATACTCCAGGAACATAGAGCCTGACTGACTGGATACTCCGGGACCATAGAGCCTGACTGACTAGATACTCCGGGAACACAGAGCCTGACTGACTGGATACTCCAGGAACACAGAGCCTGACTGACTGGATACCCCAGGAACATAGAGCCTGACTGACTAGATACTCCAGGAACATAGAGCCTGACTGACTGGATACTCCAGGAACATAGAGCCTGACTGACTAGATACTCCAGGAACACAGAGCCTGACTGACTAGATACTCCAGGAACACAGAGCCTGACTGACTGGATACTCCAGGAACATAGAGCCTGACTGACTAGATACTCCAGGAACATAGAGCCTGACTGACTGGATACTCCAGGAACACAGAGACTGACTGACTAGATACTCCAGGAACACAGAGCCTGACTGACAAGATACTCCAGGACCATAGAGCCTGACTGACTGGATACTCCAGGAACATAGAGCCTGACTGACTAGATACTCCAGGAACACAGAGCCTGACTGACTGGATACTCCAGGAACATAGAGCCTGACTGACTAGGTACTCCAGGAACACAGAGCCTGGCTGACTGGATACTCCAGGAACATAGAGCCTGACTGACTAGATACTCCAGGAACACAGAGCCTGACTGACTGGATACTCCAGGACCATAGAGCCTGACTGACTGGATACTCCAGGACCATAGAGCCTGACTGACTAGATACTCCAGGAACATAGAGCCTGACTGACTAGATACTCCAGGAACATAGAGCCTGACTGACTAGATACTCGAGGACCATAGAGCCTGACTGACTAGATACTCCAGGACCATAGAGCCTGACTGACTAGATACCCCAGGACCATAGAGCCTGACTGACTAGATACTCCAGGACCATAGAGCCTGACTGACTAGATACTCCAGGAACACAGAGCCTGGCTGACTGGATACTCCAGGAACACAGAGCCTGGCTGACAGGATACTCCGGGAACACAGAGCCTGGCTGACTGGATACTCCAGGAACACAGAGCCTGACTGACTGGATACTCCAGGAACACAGAGCCTGGCTGACTGGATAATCCAGGAACACAGAGCCTGGCTGACTGGATACTCCAGGACCATAGAGCCTGACTGACTAGATACCCCAGGAACACAGAGCCTGGCTGACTGGATACTCCAGGAACATAGAGCCTGACTGACTGGATACTCCAGGAACACAGAGCCTGGCTGACTGGATACTCCAGGACCATAGAGCCTGACTGACTAGATACTCCAGGAACACAGAGCCTGACTGACTGGATACTCCAGGACCATAGAGCCTGACTGACTGGATACTCCAGGACCATAGAGCCTGACTGACTGGATACTCCAGGAACACAGAGCCTGACTGACTGGATACTCCAGGACCATAGAGCCTGACTGACTAGATACTCTAGGAACACAGAGCCTGACTGACTGGATACTCCAGGACCATAGAGCCTGACTGACTGGATACTCCAGGACCATAGAGCCTGACTGACTAGATACTCCAGGAACATAGAGCCTGACTGGCTGGATACTCCGGGACCATAGAGCCTGACTGACTGGATACTCCAGGAACACAGAGCCTGACTGACTAGATACTCCAGGAACATAGAGCCTGACTGACTAGATACTCCAGGAACATAGAGCCTGACTGACTAGATGCTCCAGGAACATAGAGCCTGACTGACTAGATACTCCAGGAACATAGAGCCTAACTGACTGGATACTCCAGGAACACAGAGCCTGACTGACTGGATACTCCAGGAACATAGAGCCTGACTGACTAGATACTCCAGGAACACAGAGCCTGACTGACTGGATACTCCAGGAACACAGAGCCTGGCTGACTGGATACTCCAGGACCATAGAGCCTGACTGACTGGATACTCTGGGACCATAGAGCCTGACTGACTGGATACTCCAGGAACATAGAGCCTGACTGACTAGATACTCCAGGAACACAGAGCCTGACTGACTGGATACTCCAGGAACACAGAGCCTGACTGACTGGATACTCCAGGACCATAGAGCCTGACTGACTGGATACTCCAGGAACACAGAGCCTGGCTGAATGGATACTCCAGGAACACAGAGCCTGACTGACTAGATACTCCAGGACCATAGAGCCTGACTGACTAGATACTCCAGGAACATAGAGCCTGACTGACTAGATACTCCAGGAACACAGAGCCTGGCTGACTGGATACTCCAGGAACACAGAGCCTGACTGACTAGATACTCCAGGAACATAGAGCCTGACTGACTAGATACTCCAGGAACATAGAGCCTGACTGACTAGATACTCCAGGAACATAGAGCCTGACTGACTAGATACTCCAGGATCATAGAGCCTGACTGACTAGATACTCCAGGAACATAGAGCCTGACTGACTAGATACTCCAGGAACATAGAGCCTGACTGACTAGATACTCCAGGATCATAGAGCCTGACTGACTAGATACTCCAGGAACATAGAGCCTGACTGACTGGATACCCCAGGACCATAGAGCCTGACTGACTAGATACTCCAGGAACATAGAGCCTGACTGACTAGATACTCCAGGAACACAGAGCCTGACTGACTAGATACTCCAGGAACACAGAGCCTGACTGACTGGATACTCCAGGACCATAGAGCCTGACTGACTAGATACTCCAGGAACACAGAGCCTGACTGACTGGATACCCCAGGACCATAGAGCCTGACTGACTGGATACTCCAGGAACATAGAGCCTGACTGACTAGATACTCCAGGAACACAGAGCCTGACTGACTGGATACTCCAGGACCATAGAGCCTGACTGACTAGATACTCCAGGAACACAGAGCCTGACTGACTGGATACTCCAGGACCATAGAGCCTGACTGACTGGATACTCCAGGAACATAGAGCCTGACTGACTGGATACTCCAGGAACATAGAGCCTAACTGACTGGATACTCCAGGACCATAGAGCCTGACTGACTGGATACTCCAGGAACATAGAGCCTGACTGACTGGATACTCCAGGAACATAGAGCCTGACTGACTGGATACTCCAGGAACATAGAGCCTAACTGACTGGATACTCCAGGACCATAGAGCCTGACTGACTGGATACTCCGGGAACACAGAGCCTGACTGACTGGATACTCCAGGACCATAGAGCCTGACTGACTGGATACTCCAGGAACATAGAGCCTGACTGACTAGATACTCCAGGAACATAGAGCCTGACTGACTAGATACTCCAGGAACACAGAGCCTGGCTGACTGGATACTCCAGGAACACAGAGCCTGACTGACTAGATACTCCAGGAACATAGAGCCTGACTGACTAGATACTCCAGGAACATAGAGCCTGACTGACTAGATACTCCAGGAACATAGAGCCTGACTGACTAGATACTCCAGGAACATAGAGCCTGACTGACTAGATACTCCAGGAACATAGAGCCTGACTGACTAGATACTCCAGGAACACAGAGCCTGACTGACTGGATACCCCAGGACCATAGAGCCTGACTGACTAGATACTCCAGGAACATAGAGCCTGACTGACTAGATACTCCAGGAACACAGAGCCTGACTGACTAGATACTCCAGGAACACAGAGCCTGACTGACTGGATACTCCAGGACCATAGAGCCTGACTGACTAGATACTCCAGGAACACAGAGCCTGACTGACTGGATACCCCAGGACCATAGAGCCTGACTGACTGGATACTCCAGGAACATAGAGCCTGACTGACTAGATACTCCAGGAACACAGAGCCTGACTGACTGGATACTCCAGGACCATAGAGCCTGACTGACTAGATACTCCAGGAACACAGAGCCTGACTGACTGGATACTCCAGGACCATAGAGCCTGACTGACTGGATACTCCAGGAACATAGAGCCTGACTGACTGGATACTCCAGGAACATAGAGCCTAACTGACTGGATACTCCAGGACCATAGAGCCTGACTGACTGGATACTCCAGGAACATAGAGCCTGACTGACTGGATACTCCAGGAACATAGAGCCTGACTGACTGGATACTCCAGGAACATAGAGCCTAACTGACTGGATACTCCAGGACCATAGAGCCTGACTGACTGGATACTCCGGGAACACAGAGCCTGACTGACTGGATACTCCAGGACCATAGAGCCTGACTGACTGGATACTCCAGGAACATAGAGCCTAACTGACTGGATACTCCAGGACCATAGAGCCTGACTGACTGGATACTCCAGGAACATAGAGCCTGACTGACTAGATACTCCAGGACCATAGAACCTGACTGACTAGATACTCCAGGAACATAGAGCCTGACTGACTAGATACTCCAGGACCATAGAGCCTGACTGACTGGATACTCCAGGAACACAGAGCCTGACTGACTGGATACTCCAGGACCATAGAGCCTGACTGACTAGATACTCCAGGAACATAGAGCCTGACTGACTAGATACTCCAGGACCATAGAGCCTGACTGACTGGATACTCCAGGAACACAGAGCCTGACTGACTGGATACTCCAGGAACACAGAGCCTGACTGACTAGATACTCCAGGAACACAGAGCCTGACTGACTGGATACTCCAGGAACACAGAGCCTGACTGACTAGATACTCCAGGAACACAGAGCCTGACTGACTGGATACTCCAGGACCATAGAGCCTGACTGACTAGATACTCCAGGAACACAGAGCCTGACTGACTGGATACTCCAGGACCATAGAGCCTGACTGACTGGATACTCCAGGAACATAGAGCCTGACTGACTGGATACTCCAGGAACACAGAGCCTGACTGACTGGATACTCCAGGACCATAGAGCCTGACTGACTGGATACTCCAGGAACATAGAGCCTGACTGACTGGATACTCCAGGAACATAGAGCCTAACTGACTGGATACTCCAGGACCATAGAGCCTGACTGACTGGATACTCCAGGACCATAGAGCCTGACTGACTGGATACTCCAGAAACATAGAGCCTGACTGACTGGATAGTGCAGTCTTAACCTTGACTGGTATTCGCAGGAACATTGTCTACCCATCTGCTACCAGGGTGGGCTTTTCTCCTGACAGCATTGTTCTAGTTATAATGACATCTGATAGAGAAAGTGGAGACTGATAGAAATACAGCAATCAAAGACAGAAACCGGAGAATCAAACACTCAGACACCTTTTAAAATCAGGCTTCGGCTGTGGACAATCATGCCTATTCAATCAGACAAATTAGGACCCCCCCAAGTATACTCTACTGATAATTATAGTACGGTTTAAAAATCCATAACAAGTTCACGACAGGCACTTGAGATGTCAAGAGATAGAGGAGGAGGAGAGAGGAAGAGGAGAAGAAGTGGAGGAGAACAGAATATAACAGAGCAGAGAGGAGGAGGAGAAGAGGTGGAGGAGAAGTGGAGGAGAAGACAATATAACAGAGGACAGAGGAGGAGAAGAGGTGGAGGAGAAGAGACTATAACAGAAGTGAGAGGAGGAGAAGAGGTGGAGGAGAAGAGAATATAACAGAGGACAGAGGAGGAGAAGAAGTGGAGGAGAAGAGGAGGAGAGACAGAATGAAAGATAAAGGGGTGATCCAGAGAGTGATTGAGGGGATAGAAAGTGGAAAAGGGAGAGAAAGTGAGGGAGAGGTCGACTGTAAAAGAAGCTAAAATAGAGGACTGAGAGAGTCTTTCATAAATCCATCCATATACATCTGTCTACCATTATTCAGACTCATCTTGGATGAAGAATATCTAGGATTTTCATCACGTGCACTGTAGGATCTCTTTCACAGATAGGGTCTCTTTCACAGATGGTAAATGTTCTACACTGTAAGGTCCCTTTAACCTCTATAGGATGGGTGTTTGTAAACCGGGACGGTTGTTGCTAAGGTCCGCTAATGTGACTAGAATGACGTTGTAAACAGCAGCCAACTTTCCGGGACATAGACATGTCTTATATGGGCAGAAAGCTTAAATTATTTTTAATCTAACTGTAGGGTCCAATTAGCAGTAGCTATTACAGTGAAACAATACCATGCTCTGGTTTGATGGCATGATAAAAACAACTTTAATCACGGCATCTGGTTTGATACATTCACCTTTGAAGGTAAATAATGTACTTACATTCAGTAATCTTACTCTGATTTGTCATCCTGAGGGTCCCAGAGAACAAATGTTGCATAGTTTTGTTTGATAAAATCCATTTTTATGTTAAAATGTAGGAATTGGGGACTAAAGTTTGACCCCAATGTTGTATCTGGCTCCACACCCACCATGTCCGACCAAGTAGATATCTGAACGTTATTGTATAAGCTAATGATCCATCATGTATGACATCTCTCGGTGAGTGTAAACTAAAAAAATTTATTACCATAACATTTTTGTATGTTCTCTATAGTTGAAAATGTATCAATTGACCAATTCAGCACATTTGGGCAAACTCCTGGTAGACTTAACACAAAATATTGTGCAGTAATGTAATTCTTCACTGGATCAGTCTGAAACTTTGCACACAAACTGCTACCATCTGGTGGCCAAAATCTAAGTTACACCTAGTGTTACGGTTTTCTTGCGGTGAAGGAGAGTCGGACCAAAATGCGGCGTGGTTATTTAGATACATGTTTAATGAAGATGAAACACAATCAATACAAAAACAATAAATGTAAAGTGAAAACCGAAACAGCCTAAACTGGTGCAAACTAACACAGAGACAGGAACAATCACCCACGAAACACTCACAGAATATGGCTGCCTAAATATGGTTCACAATCAGAGACAACGATAAACACCTGCCTCTGATTGAGAACCACTCCAGACAGCCATAGACTATGCTAGAAAACCCCACTAAGCCACAATCCCAATACCTACTAAAACCCCAAGACAAAACACACCACATAAAAAACCCATGTCACACCCTGGTCTGACCAAATAAAGAAAGAAAACACAAAATACTAAGACCAGGGCGTGACACCTAGACTCCTATCTGAAAGTATGACATTTCTCTTGCATTTCAAAGATGATAGAAAAATATTTTTAAAAGCATGTTTTAATCTTTTTATCATCTCTTACCAGATCTAATGTGTTATATTCTCATAAATAAATTTCACATTTCCAGAAACTTCAATTTGTTTCCTTTAAAATAGTATCAATAATATGCATATCCTTTCTTCAGGTCCTGAGTTACAGGTAGTTAGATTTGGGTATGTCATTTTAGGAGAAAATGTTTTTAAAAAAGGGTACGATCCTTATTAACAGACCATAAATGTCAGACAACCCCCTCTGCCCTTCCACTTGGTCAACCTGCTCAGGATTCCTCTGGCCTTCTCAAAAATCTGCAGAAGGTAACGTGGAACATGTAACTCACCACTGACACACACACACACACACACACACACACACACACACACACACACACACACACACACACACACACACACACACACACACACACACAGACCTCACAGCCCCCACCTTCCAGGTCTAAGGGGGACCCTTCCTGTAAATCCACTGTTAAGATGGAGCTAACAAGATGCTCATTCCTAGTCAATCAATCAATCAAATGTATTTATATAGCCCTTCTTACATCAGCTGATATCTCAAAGTGCTGTGCAGAAACTCAGCCTAAAACCCCAAACAGCAAGCAATGCAGGTGTAGAAGCACGGTGGCTGTGAAAAAACTCCCTAGAAAGGCCAGAACCTAGGAAGAAACCTAGAGAGGAACCAGAAAATGAGGGGTGGCTAGTCCTCTTCTGGCTGTGCCGGGTGGAGATTATAACAGAACATGGCCAAGATGTTCAAATGTTCATAGATGACCAGCAGGGTCAGATAATAATAATCACAGTGGTTGTAGAGGGTGCAACAGGTCAGCACCTCAGGAGTAAATGTCAGTTGGCTTTTCATAGCCGATCATTCAGAGTATCTCTACCGCACCTGCTGTCTCTAGAGAGTTGAAAACAGCAGGTCTGGGACAAGGTAGCACGTCCGGTGAACAGGTCAGGGTTCCATAGACGCAGGCAGAACAGTTGAACCTGGAGCAGCAGCACGACCAGGTGGACTGGGGACAGCAAGGAGATAGCTAGTCAGATGGCCAGACCCACATTCGCTTCAGACTCATCTCCTTAGCAGATGTTAAAGGCATCCAACTATTCTAATCAGATCGTGCTTGTCCTCTATGCTCCTTTTAGATGCGATAGATGCCCCCATTAGGAACAGTACCTATTCCAAGAGTCTGTCTTTTCCTGAAAGAGAAGCTGCTTAAACTCCAGTATATCCTCCAACCACACCAAACCTAGTCCTCACTCCCACCTCCCTGGACAACAGATCCAAAAATAGCCCTTACTCCCACCTCCCTGGACAACATATCCAAACCTAGCCCTCACTCCCACCTCCCTGGACAACAGATCCAAACCTAGCCCTCACTTCAACCTCCCTGGACAACAGATCCAAACCTAGCCCTCCCTCCCACCTCCCTGGACAACAGATCCAAACCTAGCCCTCACTCCCACCTCCCTGGACAACAGATCCAAACCTAGCCCTCACTCCCAACTCCCTGGACAACAGATCCAAAACCTAGCCCTCACTCCCATCTCCCTGGACAACAGATCTAAACCTAGCCCTCACTCCCACCTCCCTGGACAACAGATCCAAAACCTAGCCCTCACTCCCACCACACTGGCAAACTCTCTGGATCCAAACTATGCTACAAAACGTCTCTAACCAGGACACACACATTCTGCTTCCTAGCCGTGTGTGTGTGTGTGTGTGTGTGTGTGTGTGTGTGTGTGTGTGTGTGTGTGTGTGTGTGTGTGTGCGTGTGTGTGCGTCTCTAACCTTTGAGGACCACCTCCAGTTCGTCTCGTAGGATGTCGAAGGTGCTGTATCGGGAGCTGGTCTCTGGGATGACGTTCTTCTTCAACCAGCCTCCACAGGCGTACTGGTAGAAGTTGTCACACGGGTCCACGTTGGCATCCATGTTCTCTAACAGACGAGACGCTGCACACAGACAAATACAGCTCATATTATACCTCTGTGTGTGTGTGTGTGTGTGTGTGTGTGTGTGTGTGTGTATTTACCTGACTGAGTGCAGTCCGCCGTGGTGCAGACACCATCTAAAAAGGGGAAAACAACATAAATCAGACGGGTTATTCATCAATACCAACTTAAAGAATAACTTTCTATATTTGAACACATGTTTTTTGAATGTAATAGGCATGTTATAGAAGGTTCCAGATTCTTTGTTGTCCGGTCTAGCAGCAGGCTACACAGAGAACAGCTGGATAGGGAAAACAGCTCAAATCGGACAAAATTGAATTTAACGTTACAGATGATTACACGGGTCTCGGTATAGTGATACAGATCTCGGTATAATGATACGGGTCTCGGTATAGTGATACGGGTCTCGGTATAGTGATACGGGTCTCGGTATAATGATACGGGTCTCAGTATAATGATACGGGTCTCAGTATAGTGATACGGGTCTCGGTATAATGATACGGGTCTCAGTATAGTGATACGGGTCTCGGTATAATGATACGGGTCTCGGTATAATGATACGGGTCTCGGTATAATGATACGGGTCCCGTATCACCCGTATCACTATACCGAGACCCGTATCATTATACTGAGACCCGTATCACTATACTGAGACTTGTATCACTATACCGAGACCCGTATCATTATACTGAGACCCGTATCATTATACTGAGACCCGTATCATTATACTGAGACCCGTATCACTATACTGAGACCCGTTTACCATATGTTATCTCCAACAGTGCAGTAATATCTAACAATACACACAGTTGAAGTGGGTCTAGGGTGTCAGGTAAGGTAGAGACTCCTTGACTCGTTTCTCAAAGCACTTCATGATGACAGAAGTGAGTGCTACGGGGCGATAGTCATTTAGTTCAGTTACCTTTGCTTTTTTGGGGTACTGGACCAATGGTGAACATCTTGAAGCATGTGGGGACTACAGTAAACACTCCAGCCAGCTGGTCTGCATCTGGGCCGGCAGCCTTGTGAGGGTTAACACACTTAAATGTCTTGCTCACGTCAGCAACGGAGAAGGAGAGCCCACAGTCCTTGGTAACGGACCGCGTCAGTGGCACTGTGTTATCCTCAAAGCGGGTGAAGAAGGTGTTTAGTTTGTCCGGAAGAAAGACGTCGGTGTCCGCAACGTGGCTGGCTTTCCCTTTGTAGTCCATAATTGTCTGGGTTTCTGTACAGCACTTTGTGACATCAGCTGATGTAAGAAGGGCTTTCTAAATATATTTGATTGATTGCTTGTCTGTAGACCCAGCCCACATATGTTGTGTGTCTGAGCCATTGAATTGCGACTCCACTTTGTCTCTATACTGAGGTTACCTGTTACCTGTTTGATTGCCTTATGGAGGGAATAACTACACTGCTTGTATTCAGCCATATTCCCAGTCACCTTACCATGGTTAAATTAGATGGTTCACCCGTTCAAGTTTTGTGCAAATGCTGCCATCTATCCATGCTTTCTGATTAGGGTAGGTTTTAATAGTCACAGTGGGTAACAACATCTCCTATACACTACCTAATGAAAATCAGTCACCGTGTCTGTGGATTCATCTATGTTGCTCTCGGAGGTCAACCCGAAACATATCCCAGTCCCCAAGATCAAAACAATCTTGAAGTGTGGATTCCAATTGGTCAGACCAGCATTGAATAGTCATTAGCACAGGTACTTCCTGTTTGAGTTTCTGCCTATAGGAAGGGAGGAGTAAAAATGGAGTCGTGATCAGATTTGCCAAAAGGGAGGGCGGGGGAGGGCCTTGTAGGCATGCTGAAAGTTGGAGTAGCAGTGGTCGAGTGTTTTACCAGAGCGAGTACCACAGTCTTGTAGAACCACATGTATTGGTAGAACTTCAGTAGCGTTGTCCTCAAATGTACTTTGTTAAAATCCCCAGCTACAATAAACGCGGCACACAGGATATGAGGTTTCCAGTTTGCATAAAGTCCAGTGAAGTTCTTTGAGGGCCGTCGTGGTTTCGGCTTGAGGGGGAATATACACGGCCCGATAGAGCCATGTTTCCGTGAAACAGAGTATGTTACAATCCCTGATGTCTCACTGGACGGAAATCATTGCCCTGAGTTCATCAATTTTATTATCCAGAGACTGAACATTAGCAAGTAATATACTCAGAAGCGATGGGTGGTGTATAACACAAATGTAATAACACAAAACATTTCCTGGGCTAATAATGTAAGAAATAAAGCATTAAAAAAAACACTGCAAGGTTTCCTAAAAGCTAGAAGCACGTCAAATCGCAAAACAGAGTGTTTGGACAATTCTATAACGTTACATTTACATTTTTTTTAAATGAGATTTGGTCAAAAGGCAAACTTCTCCTTTAAGCCCTCTGAGTGTATATGACATAAACTAGAATGGATCACACTGTCATAACCTTTATTTAACCAGGCAAGTCAGTTAAGAATACATTCTTATTTACAATGATGGCCTAGGAACAGTGGGTTAACTGCCTTGTTCAGGAAAGACAGATTTCTACCTTGTCAGTTCGGGATTTGATCTAGCAACCTTTCGGTTACTGGCCCAAGGCTCTAACCACTGGGCTACCTGCCGCCCTACGACAGAACGTACATATGCACATCTCCGTGAACTGACTGAAATGTTTGACTTGGTTGAATGAACATTTGGCTCCTGAGAGCACTTGATAGTTTATTTGTAAGGAATGTTTGGCATAATCTCTGTCTAATCCTTGTTGATCTCGCAGGTTGGGGAAACCCTACAATAGATGACACAGTAACAACTAACGGATAAACAAGGAACACATCCTTCTCAATCCCTTCATCCCTTCCCATAGCTCTAGACCTCAACTCTTTAATTTTGTCTGCTAATATGCTAATGTTGAGCATTATAATCAATTCAAATTGAACACAAATAAGTAGATGTTTTGAACATGAATGAAATGTTGTGTGGGCTCCAGACTTGGGGTAAATATTTACTTTTTCAGGCTGTTTTCTGTCAGACTCAATTCAGATATTTTTCACTAATTGGTCTTTTGACTAATCAGCTCTGAAAAAGATCTGATGTGAAAAGATGTGCTGTGATTAATAAAATGACCAATTAGAGTAAAAAAATATCAGAATTGGGCTGCCTGTGTAAAAGGTTAGTGCTATCTAGGTTCCTTCCGACATCCCTACCCTAAAGCATAACCATACACTAAGTATTACACTAAGTATTTTAAATTTCAACTTCAATGGGGTAGAGACGTCCCAAGGAGCCCTGATAGCAAGGACCCTATGTAAAACACAAACAATTTTGTGGCTTAGTGTTTTAATTGCCACAAAGTTGTCACCCCACACAAACACAGTCACTGTGCGGTTCACGTGATGTAATAAAACAAGCAGCCAGGAGATGGCGCTCAATTACAAAGCGTATACAACAACATTATGCAGCCGTTCCCAAAATAAGATTCGCGACCCGGTGTGGGGTCGTTAGCGTAATATGAAAATGGGGTCATAAGAGAATTTCCAAAATCCCCCCCAAAAATAATATACATACATATATATATATATATATATATATATATATATATATATATATATATATATATATAAAATATATATATATAAATACATTATAATATAGTTTTTGTACTTCAAAATCAATATAATGTGGTTAACCTTAAAAAAAGTAAATTATAATAATTGAAATATAAACGATAAAATTCAACCAGAAAGCTCCCTTAGATGAATGCACTTGACCGTGGCACCTGAATCATTCCCACCGTGAAGGACTAGGCCTGCTACACTATGAAACCACACACTGTTGAATCATTCCCACAGTGAAGGACTAGGCCTGCTACACTATGAAACCACACACTGTTGAATCATTCCCACAGTGAAGGACTAGGCCTGCTAAACTATGAAACCACACACTGTTGAATCATTCCCACAGTGAAGGACTAGGCCTGCTACACTATGAAACCACACACTGTTGAATCATTCCCACAGTGAAGGACTAGGCCTGCTACACTATGAAACCACACACTGTTGAATCATTCCCACAGTGAAGGACTAGGCCTGCTAAACTATGAAACCACACACTGTTGAATCATTCCCACAGTGAAGGACTAGGCCTGCTACACTATGAAACCACACACTGTTGAATCATTCCCACAGTGAAGGACTAGGCCTGCTACACTATGAAACCACACACTGTTGAATCATTCCCACAGTGAAGGACTAGGCCTGCTAAACTTTGAAACCACACACTGTTGAATCATTCCCACAGTGAAGGACTAGGCCTGCTAAACTATGAAACCACACACTGTTGAATCATTCCCACAGTGAAGGACTAGGCCTGCTACACTATGAAACCACACACTGTTGAATCATTCCCACAGTGAAGGACTAGGCCTGCTACACTATGAAACCACACACTGTTGAATCATTCCCACAGTGAAGGACTAGGCCTGCTACACTATGAAACCACACACTGTTGAATCATTCCCACAGTGAAGGACTAGGCCTGCTACACTATGAAACCACACACTGTTGAATCATTCCCACAGTGAAGGACTAGGCCTGCTACACTATGAAACCACACACTGTTGAATCATTCCCACAGTGAAGGACTAGGCCTGCTACACTATGAAACCACACACTGTTGAATCATTCCCACAGTGAAGGACTAGGCCTGCTAAACTATGAAACCACACACTGTTGAATCATTCCCACAGTGAAGGACTAGGCCTGCTACACTATGAAACCACACACTGTTGAATCATTCCCACAGTGAAGGACTAGGCCTGCTACACTATGAAACCACACACTGTTGAATCATTCCCACAGGCCTTTGACTCCTGTTCACAAAAATGTGAGGAGATGTGGGATCAGAGCATGACAATGTTCTATTTCACAACGAGGCTTGGTGGTTATCAAAGGGGAGTGTTGGAAAGATGTTTTGCATTTATTTATTAACAAGGCAAATCAGTTAAGAACAAATTCTTACTTTCAAGGACAGAACAACAGATTGCAGATATCCCTTGTCAGCTCCGGGGTTTGAACCTGCAATCTTCCGGTTACTAATCCAACACTCTAACCACTAGGCTACCCTGCCGCCCCAATAAGAGAGAGGAACTTGGTTGACTTTCTGTGTCAGAAAATGTGTCTCCTTGCCTGTGTAACAGACATATTTGGTAAACCAAATAAACCCGAAAGCAAGCATGCAGGGGAAATACAAAAACCTTCCATAGATGAGTGACCGAATCAGTGAATTCAGAGGAAAGAATTCTTATTGGAGAGTCTTTCAAAAGCCAACCATGCCACCCATCCCACGGCTGTGTGTGCTTCTAACAGAACACAGGATCTGTGTCCCACACGAGTGATGACTGCTCACGTCTGATGGGTTCTGAGTTCTAAACTTGAATATATGAAGTATCCTTAACCAGTCTTAAGTCACTGAGGGAGAGAGGGGAATGTAGAACGTTTACACTCTGTCAGAATATGTTATCATCGTTGGACATCAAGAATCCTATGGGGAGGAGTGAGGGATTTGGGCCGAGGTCAGGTCAGATGAAAGTGAGGAAGAACAGATATCATTAAGGTTCTGGACAGTGTCGTGTCTTTACTATCCATTAAATAATATGACATGCTATTTTATAAAATCAATTCTCTGTAATTAATATTACCTGATTAAACTAATCAAGTAAATGTAATTAACTAGGAAGTCGGGGCAACACGGAATAATGTTTATAGAGCTGTTGTCTTCCGAATAAACTCTTAAAGATTTGGTCATCTTTTATATCAATAGCAGTCAATTATTAATCGTCACCTTATTCAGTCTCATCTGAACGTCGTAAAATTGTTGGTTATCTTCACGAACCCTGGCTAACAAGTTGAATCAGCAATACAATTTTTTTATTTATTATTTATTTACTAAATACCTAAATAGTCACACAGAATTACATATACACAGTAAGGATCATACATTGATTACTAATCATGTCCTAAAATAAAACATTCCTTGCAGACGAAACCGGTATGATGGCTGGTTACACAAAGAAAGGGGGTTGGGTTTGAATGAAAGAGCAGGAAGACTGAGGAACAAAAGCATTGGGTCTCTATCGGACCTTATGAAGCTATGCTATCGTAAATACAGAATCGTATGCATTCTAAATAACCTCCCATTCGGAAAAGGAAAATAATCAATATATTTACTCTGCGTTGGGCTTCGATAGATTGGTCGAAGATGGAAGGCTGGGTTGCCCAGCAGAAACTCCCTTGTCCTTTGAAGAATATTTCTGGGCGGATACGTTGTAGTCTGTTGTCGTGTGGTAGAACGGATACTTTGTAGTACCCTGTCTTTCTGAAGAGATTGTCCGTCCTTTCCTAGCCCACGTTTACAGCTGCTGCTGATAACTCAACATCTAGGATGTATCACTTCTTAAGTGAATAAGAGTTCAAAGTTCATACCAAGTTGCCATGCTACAAGCTAATGCTATATTCTGGCTGGTATCGTCGAAATTCATCCTTCCAGCGTGGCGATCGTCACCTCCACGTTGAAATTCGCCCTTTTAAAAGTATGGACAGTCCTCACGTCATCGGGAACACAATGTTGATTTTGTTAAGTTGTGGTCATTCAACCATTCGCAAACCAGAGCTCACGCTGAGGTCGGCTTAGTTCGCCGTGAATTGGGTCACGGGGACTCTTATAGAAATGTAGAAAAGGGCTGGTTCATTATTTCAAATCAATGCCTATTCACGTGGGTGTGGACACTGAGTGAGCATATTTTACTTTCTCTCATTTTAAACTAAAATTACATTTAATCTTTTCACAAATAGTTTAATATTTAAACATTTCAATTGCACAACAATTCCATATTAATCTGATAACTAGAATGTGTAGACTTTCCAAGATACAGTTTATGTCGTCCTGTCATCAGTAATAATGTCTCAGACGACAACTGATCTGACATCATATTCTTTAAGTACCAACGGATACTTTCAACTGGTTGGATGACTGAAATATGGTTCCATTCCCCAACCTTTTGATGTCACCATACTTTCTCTATGTTAACAAAGGGCTTTCCAAGAGTCCATTCTGTAGAGTAGTAGAGATAAAAGGGGGAAAGGTATTTATGGGGGTCATAAACCTCACCAACAGGGCAATGTCATGACAATAGCAACAGAGGTGTATTGGCTGTTCAGATGTGTAAGGAGGGGCTCATAGAAAGTGTTAAATATTAGTGCTTGTGTGAATATGTTCTTTGTCTTATGCAGCTGTATGACCCAGTGGGTGAATTAACTTGGTTTGAACTTTGCTTTTGCGTCCGTGAGTTTTTTACTCTGTTTGACTGTGATCCTGGCTCAGCTGACATGCTGGTAAGTGAAACCAAACAGCTGATGGAGCTGTCATGTGACCGAATGCTGCAGACAGCGCATTCACAGCTCACTACGGAGGAGTTTTGGTTTCTGACTCAAAGGGAATATCCTGCCGAAAACCGGGATCTCCTTATGAATGGTCATCCCAGTCGTAATTCCAACTCGGGAACTCAAGCCTCTTTCTAGAGCTCTGTCTTTCCGACCTGAAGATCACTGATGTCATGATTTGACCTCGTATTTTTCAGAGTTGCCAGTTGTCTTGAAAGCACCATAAACCTCATGGTACCCTTCTCCAGCTCTGATCTGTGTGAAGCTGGATTCAGTGCTCTCGTCTGCATTAAAACCAAATATCCATCCAGGTTGGATGGGACAGCAGGGACCAGGCATCCTGACTTCGAGACACATCAAGCAACACTCATTAGTGGTGGTGAGATAAGAGACATAACAGACTGTCATCATAGCCCCCATGTTAAAAGTATGTGGGGGTGATGTGACAGCAGTGATGATTATTATTTGACCATGCTGGTCATTTATGAACATTTGAACATCTTGGCCATGTTCTGTTATAATCTCCACCCGGCACAGCCAGAAGAGGACTGGCCACCCCACATAACCTGGTTCCTCTCTAGGTTTCTTCCTAGGTTTTGGCCTTTCTAGGGAGTTTTTCCTAGCCACCGTGCTTCTACACCTGCATTGCTTGCTGTATGGGGTTTTAGGCTGGGTTTCTGTACAGCACTTTGAGATATCAGCTGATGTACGAAGGGCTATATAAATACATTTGATTTGATTTGATGAGGTGTGCACTGTCGACCACGCCCCCTGACTTTGAGAAGCTCCGACGCGACATGCATCAAGCCACACCCATCTCATTAGTGCTGGTAAGGTAAGAGGCATTATGTCAGACTAATTTGCAATTGACTGTCATAGCCCCACATTAAAAATATGTGATGATGAGTTGAGAAGACAATCAGAAATACTGTTAGAATGTTTTGCCATAGGCCCAAATAAAAAAAAAGCTAATTACATAATTTCTTTTCACATGGTTGGGGTCATCGAAAACTTTCAGATATCAAAATGGGGTCGTAGGCCAAAATAGTTTGGGAACCCCTGCCATAACGAGAGGCAAACACACACACACACACACACACACACACACACACACACACACACACACACACACACACAGTGACACACACACACAGTGACACACATACACAAACAGTGGGGCGCAGAGGCTCCTGTTGCAAACAGCATCCAGCCTGCTGTGACTGTTTAAAGATCTATCCACTATAATAGGCAGGGGAAATGGTTTTTCAGGACTTCTGGTGGTACACAATTGTTACCTGGAGGAAAATGGGGGAGGGTAATGCTTTTTGATTTCAGTATGGGAGTGGGTTTAGTGGGTTTTTTTTTTTTAGTCCAGAGGAGGGTCATGTAATTTGTAATTGATTAACAAACCTAATGCAATGTAGATCCTCATCGCATACAGTTGAAGTCGGAAGTTTACATACACCTTAGCCAAATACATTTAAACTCAGTTTTTCACGATTCCTGATATTTAATCCTAGTAAAAATCCTAATAAAGTTAGGATCACCACTTCATTTTAAGAATGTAAAATGTCAGAATAATAGTAGAGAACGATGTATTTATTTCATCACATTCCCAGTGGGTCAGAAGTTTACATACACTCAATCAGTATTTGGAAGCATTGCCTTTAAATTGTTTAACTTGGGTCAAACATTTTGGGTAGCCTTACACAAGTTTCCCACAATAACTTGGGTGAATTGTGGCCCATTCCTCCTGGTGTAACGGAGTCAGGTTTGTAGGCCTCCTTGCTCGCATGCACTTTTTCAGTTCTGTCCACAAATGTTCTATAGGATTGAGGTCAGGGCTCTGTGATGGCCACTCCAATACCTGGACTTTGTTGTCCTTTAGCCATTTTGCCACAACTTTGGAAGTATGCTTGGTGTCATTGTCCATTTGGAAGACCCATTTGCGACCAAGCTTTAACTTCCTGATGACTTGAGATGTTGCTTCAATGTATCCACGTAATTTTCCCCCTCATGATGCCATCTACTTTGTGAAGTGCACCAGTCCCTCCTGCAGCAAAGCACCTCCACGACATGATGCTGCCACCCCCGTGCTTCACGGTTGGGATGGTGTCCTTCAGCTTGCAAGCCTCCCCCTTTTCCTCCAAACATAACAATGGTCATTATGGCCAAACAGGTCTATTTTTGTTTCATCAGACCAGAGGACATTTCTCCAAAAAGTACAATCTTTGTCCCCATGTGCAGTTGCAAACCATAGTCTGGCTTTTTTTATGGAGGTTTTGGAGCAGTGGCTTCTTCCTTGCTGAGCGGCCTTCAGGTTATGTTGATAAAGGACTCATTTTACTGTGGATATAGATACTTTTGTACCTGTTTCCTCCAGCATCTTCACAAGGTCTTTTGTTGTTGTTCTGAGATTGATTTGCACTTTTCGCACCAAAGTACGTTCATCTCTAGGAGACAGAACACATCTCCTTCCTGAGCGGTATGACGGCTGCATGGTCCCATGGTATTTATACTTGCGTGCTATTGTTTGTACAGATGAACGTGGTACCTTCAAGCGTTTGGAAATGTCTCCCTGTGACGAACCAAACTTGTAGAGGTCTACAATGTTTTTTCTGAGGTCATGGCTGATTTCTTTTGATTTTCCCATGATGTCAAGCAAAGTGGCACTGAGTTTGAAGGTAGGCCTTGAAATACATCCACAGGTACACTTCCAATTGAGTCAAATCATGTCAATTAGCCTATCAGAAGCTTCTAAAGACATGACATAATTTTCTGGAATTTTCCAAGCTGTTTAAAGGCACAGTCAACTTAGTGTATGTAAACTTCTGATCCACTGGATTTGTGATACATTGAGTTATAAGTGAAATAATCTGTCTGTAAACAATTGTTGGAAAAATTACTTGTATCATGCACAAAGTAGATGTCCTAATTAACTAACTAGTTTGTGAACAAGAAATTTGTGGAGTGGTTGAAAAATGAGTTTTAATGACTCCAACCTAATTGTATGTAAACTTCCGACTTCAACTGTATATCACTCCAGTGTAAATTGCTCAATTGTAATTACTTCACCACTATTGGACTATTTATGGCCTTACCTCCTTACTTCATTTGCACACACTGTATATAGACTTGTTCTACCGTGTTTTTGACTGCATGTTTGTTTATTCCATGTGTAACTCTGTGTTGTTTTTGTTGCACTGCTTTGCTTTATCTTGGCCAGGTCACAGTTGTAAATGAGAACTTGTTCTCAACTTGCCTACCTGGTTAAATAAAGGTGAAATAAAAATAAATAAATAAATAAATAAATAAAATCTAAAAGTTATAGTTTCGGCGGGTGTCAGGAATATTGAAGCTATTTTCACAAACAAAAATGTTCATTGCAGTGCTGGTGATGGAGCAAAAGGGCTGAGTTTTGATGAATGAAGCTGTTGTGGGTGTGTCGAGGCTTGGCCCCTAACTGGCCAATCAGAACGTGCTCCATGACTAAATATGTGGTTGCTTCAAGTTGGGTATGTACGGTCTTATATTTATTTCTTTGGAATCAACTCCAATTCCAATGTTAGTCTGTTATAGTTTGTTAAATAGCTTACAGAAACGAAATAACAAAATGTAGACCCATCTTATCTTTGCTATGTTAACTTGAACCTGTTTACAGTCAACATTGTTCTAACTTGAACCTGTTTACAGTCAACATTGTTCTAACTTGAACCTGTTTACAGTCAACATTGTTCTACCTTGAACCTGTTTACAGTCAACATTGTTCTAACTTGAACCTGTTTACAGTCAACAGTGTTCCAAGTAATTTCATGGCATCCATGTTGAAATAAATACATATCATTCCCACTAATATTGGGGCTATGCCTGCTGTAAATTGCAATATGGCTGAGCATGGACATGCCAAACGCAAGATACATTTCAATATCGATATAGGCCTAAAAAGAACGCAAATAATTACAATCAAATTCTAAACAAAAACGAATCAATTACTGTTTTAATTTACACACATCCAAACGTTTCACAGTAGTTTATTTTGGACAAAGATCCAAAATAAAGAGAAAGGGAGAATGTCCACTCACCGTTTATACTACTCCCAAATACGATGTTTTATATTATTATTATGTATTGGAACCATCATTCAGATCGCATTCTCAATCAAACCAGAACAGTGTGAATCAGTATAATACATTTTGTTTGAATACAATTCTATGTCAACAACAACAACAACAACAATAAATACATGTAAAATGTAATGATATCATAATATCGTCAGGATAAAATAAATGCTGTTGAACCAGCCCTGACCTCGGGTCGGGTAAGGGTAGCCTACTGGGGGATATGATGTGAAACGGGAAAGAAGCAATTGTTAAATGAAAATAACTTCTAAATACAGGATTACCGGTATTCGCCAAGGTTCTCATCTCTCGCTTCATGATGGGCATGAAAACATGTCGCCTACATCATGAATGGTGTATTACGCGCGTCCAAATAATGGCTAGAATAATGTAGGCCAAGCTACAATACATAGATAAAAATGGAATGTCAGCTCACGGTTTTGCTCCTCTCAAACTTGATCTTTTAATAAAGCTTTGGAGATTAAGATTAATTTCCAAGCGGTCTCATGAGCCAAATCCTTTATTGATAGTCTTGATTAGCCTGGTCAGGACAAAAAGAAAACAGCCTTCATTAAGCGAAGGGAAGGCTATGCTTGGTTTTAAAACAAAATGGGGTAAAAACAAGATTTTTTTATGTTTCTAAATACAAAGTATACGTGCACCAAACGCACATTACTCTTGTTCCATGCGCATATAGGCAGTGTGCATCACGGCTGGATAGGCTGCGTTTCCGCAGTCGAAATTCATGCCTTAAAACTACTTAAGGTATAAGGGGCAACATTTTCACTCTTGTATAAATAGCGTGCCCAATTTCAACTTCCTGCTACTCATGCCAAGAATATAGGATATGCATATTATTAGTATGGATATGGATAGAAAACACTCTGAAGTTTCTAAAACTGTTTGAATCATGTCTGTGAGTATAACAGAACTTATGTAGCAGGCAAAACCCAGAGGACTAACCTTTCAGAATCTTTTTTTTTTTTGAGGTCTCTGTCTATTCACTGAGTTCTCATTGGGAAACGATATTTCTTAGGAACTTGTTTTCAGTTCCTACCGCTTCCACTGGATGTCACCAGTCTTTGGAATTTGGTTGAGGTTATTCATTTGTGCAATGAAGAAGTACGGCTATCTAGGAACTGCGTAACACTGTTGAGAGTTGTGCAAGACTTGAAAAGTAGCTTGGTTTGTTGTCTTCCTGTATTGAACACAGATAGACCCATCTTCAATTTAAAAATACCTAAAGTTGTATTACTAAAGTAGTTTGAAATGTTTTGGCAAAGTTTACAGGCAACTTTTGAAATATTTTGTAGTGACGTTGGGCAAATAATCGAACAAAATGACCATTTTGGAGTGCCAACAAAAGAAGCTTGTCGAAGGTAAGGCATGTTTTATATTTTATTTCTGCGTTTTGTGTAGCGCCTGCAGGGTAGAAATATGCTACCCTCTTTGTTTACTGTTGTGCTATCATCAGATAATAGCTTCTTATGCTTTCGCCGAAAAGCCTTTTAAAAATCTGACATGTTGGCTGGATTCACAACGAGTGTAGCTTTAATTTAGTATCTTACATGTGTGATTTAATGAAAGATAGTAATGAGCCCTGGACAACAAAAAAATGCAAGAGAGCGCGAAGACAAAAAAGGAGGACCGGAGGTTAGCTTGCTACTGCTATAATTGATTTTAATAAACACAATAAGCCAGAGTCTAGTAAATTATATAACTGTCGTTACTATGAAGAGGCAGCTGCGAAGATCGACAGCGCGTTTGTGCTGAAAGTCGGATAACTCGAGAAGTCCTAATTTATTTAAACAGTCTTAATTTTAATTTGACTAGGCTACTAATAACAAGAGGGAATTGTGTTGGAACCTATTTATTAATATTCAATAAATAAGAGGTCGGTCTACCTGTTTTGACAGACGAAATTATAGTCTACTATTCATAGATGTTATTGGCCAATTCCTTAATAAGTCACCCTGCACGCTTGTACAGTACATGCAAAAGTATGTGGACACCCCTTAAAATTGAGCAGTCATTTCAGCCACACCCATTGCTGACTGGTGTGTAAAATTGAGCACACAGCCATGCAATCTCCATAGACAGAGCTTCCCCGGTCAACTGTAAGTGCTGTTATTGTGAAGAGGAAACGACGAGGAGCAAAACAACGACTCAGCCGCAAAGTGGTAGGCCAACACAAGCTCACGGAATGGGGCCGCTGAATGCTGAAGCGCATAGCGTGTAAAAAATGATCTGTCATCGGTTGCATCATTCACTACCGAGTTCCAAACTGCCTCTGGAAGCAACACTCACTACCGAGTTCCAAACTGCCTCTGGAAGCAACACTCACTACCGAGTTCCAAACTGCCTCTGAAAGCAACACTCACTACCGAGTTCCAAACTGCCTCTGGAAGCAACACTCACTACCGAGTTCCAAACTGCCTCTGGAAGCAACAGTCACTACGGAGTTCCAAACTGCCTCTGGAAGCAACACTCACTACCGAGTTCCAAACTGCCTCTGGAAGCAACACTCACTACCGAGTTCCAAACTGCCTCTGGAAGCTTACGTCAGCACAAGAACTGTTAGTCTGGAGCTTCATGAAATGGGTTTCCATGACCGAGCAGTTGAACACAAGTTTCATCTCAATCTCTTCATTCAAAGACCCAATCATGGACACTGTTAATGACAGTTGTGGCTGCTTTGTGTGATCTATTGTTGTCTCTACCTTCTTACCCTTTGTGCTGTTGTCTGTGCCCAATAATGTTTGTACCATGTTTTGTGCTGCTACCATGTTGTGTTGCTACCATGCTGTGTTGTCTTAGGTCTCTCTTTATGTAGTGTTGTCTCTCTTGTTGTGATATGTGTTTTGTCCTATATTTATATTTTATTTATTTTTTATTTTTAATCCCAGGCCCCGTCCTTGCAGGTGGCCTTTTGACGTTTGGTAGGCCGTCATTGTAAATAAGAATTTCTGTGCTTCCAACTTTGTGGCAACAGTTTGAGGAAGGCACTTTCCTGTTTCAGCATGACAATGCCCCCGTACACAAAGCAAGGTCCATACAGAAATGGTTTGTCGAGATCGGTGTGGAAGAACGTGTCTGGCCTGCACAGAGCCCTGACCTCAACCCCATCGAACACCTTTGGGATGAATTGGAACGCCAACTGCGAGCCAGGCCTAATCACCCAACATCAGTATCCGACCTCAGTAATGCTCTTGTGGCTGAATGGAAGCAAGTCCCCCGCAGCAATGTTCCAACATCTAGTGGAAAGCCTAGAAAGTGGAGGCTGTTATAGCAGCAAAGGGGGGACCAACTCTATATTAATGCCCATGAGTTTGGAATGACATGTTCGATGAGCAGGTGTCCACATACTTTTGGTCATTTCATTTATTTTATCTAACATGTCCAGGAAATGCATGATTGATATTTTGATGAGCAGCCTGTCAAATAATTATCAGATTAAGTTTTTGGCTCTTCAGAGAATTTGCCGCTATTTTTGTGCATATTGACTTATAGCCTATATTATAATATTAGTGGGAACTCAAAACCCTTAGCTAGATTGCTAACTCTAAATATGATATCGTTGCTTTACAGCCATGTTGGCTAATTGATGAATCTATCAGTAAATGTAGGCTAATGTCCTACAAAAACATTGCAGTGCAAGGCTACCTATTCACTGCAAACGGTGCACTCTGTTCAAAACCATGCTAGACTACAGACATGCTAGGCTACAGACATGCTAGGCTACAGACATGCTAGGCTACAGACATGCTAGACTACAGACATGCTAGGCTACAGACATGCTAGGCTACAGACATGCTAGACTACAGACATGCTAGACTACAGACATGCTGGGCTACAGACATGCTAGGCTACAGACATGCTAGAGTACAGACATGCTAGGTTACAGACATGCTAGGCTACAGACATGCTAGGCTACAGACATGCTAGACTACAGACATGCTAGGTTACAGACATGCTAGGCTACAGACATGCTAGGCTACAGACATGCTAGACTACAGACATGCTAGGCTACAGACATGCTAGGCTACAGACATGCTAGGCTACAGACATGCTAGACTACAGACATGTTGGGCTACAGACATGCTAGGCTACAGACATGCTACACTACAGTCATGCTAGGCTACAGAAATGCTAGGCTACAGACATGCTAGGCTACAGACATGCTAGGCTACAGACATGCTACACTACAGACATGCTAGGCTACAGACATGCTAGGCTACATACATGCTAGACTACAGACATGCTAGGCTACAGACATGCTAGACTACAGACATGCTGGGCTACAGACATGCTAGACTACAGACATGCTAGGCTACAGACACGCTACACTACAGACATGCTAGGCTACAGACATGCTAGGCTACAGACATGCTAGGCTACAGACATGCTAGGCTAGACATGCTAGGCTACAGACATGCTAGACTACAGCCTACAGAACAACAGTAGATGCATTTTGAAAATTGTCTTTTTCCAGGCAAATTGCATTTGAGCAAAGGTCATATGCTTGTGCTTGTCATAATGCATATCTCCTTCCTCTGTGACCACAGTGGGGAGAGGGAGCGAGAGTGGCTCAGTCACACATCAGTAGACAGTGAAACAGAGACAAGCAGATACTTTCATAGCAGGAATCAACATTATGAATAGGCTATTACCGTTGACCAAATAATGGTTCTAGAAAATTCTACAGGAACGTTGTGTAGCAACAATTATCCAAATGCGCAAAAACTCTTCAATAAGAAGGCAACATCGGTGTGTGTCATTTTCGGTTTATCAGAGACTTGTCAGAACCTGGCTTTGGGATGCAGGGTGGGGGGGGGAAGTGAGAGCGAGATGACAAATTCAACGACAGCCTACTTTTCTATATTCAAGGGGAGAGAGAGAGAAAAACATATCTAGACTGTTATTTTACTATTAAACTCAATACTAGTGTTGTTTTCAATTTGTAAAGTAGTTTGTGCTTCTTAATCAGGCAAAGCTGAATAGTAGGCTGGTGACTGATGGCTACGGGTGATGTGTAGCCTATGATCGGAGCCTCCCTGCCCACACTCATGGCCTGCTCCCCTGTAGCTCCTGATGTAGGCTGGTAACTGATGGTTAAGGGTGATGTGTAGCCTATGATCGGAGCCTCCCTGCCCACACTCATGGCCTGCTCCCCTGTAGCTCCTGATGTAGGCTGGTAACTGATGGCTACGGGTGATGTGTAGCCTATGATCGGAGCCTCCCTGCCCACACTCATGGCCTGCTCCCCTGTAGCTCCTGATGTAGGCAGCGTGTTCCGGGTGTGGAGCGTCCCTTTTCCACACTCATGGCCTGCTCCCCCGTAGCTCCTGATGTAGGCTGCGTGTCCCGGGTGTGGAGCGTCCCTTTTCCACACTCATGGCCTGCTCCCCCGTAGCTCCTGATGTAGGCTGCGTGTCCCGGGTGTGGAGCGTCCCTTTTCCACACTCATGGCCTGCTCCCCCGTAGCTCCTGATGTAGGCAGTGTGTCCTGGGTGTGGAGCGTCCCTTTTCCACAGTCATGGCCTGCTCCCCCGTAGCTCCTGATGTAGGCAGTGTGTCCCGGGTGTGGAGCGTCCCTTTTCCACACTCATGGCCTGCTCCCCCGTAGCTCCTGATGTAGGCAGCGTGTCCCGGGTGTGGAGCGTCCCTTTTCCACACTCATGGCCTGCTCCCCCGTAGCTCCTGATGTAGGCAGCGTGTCCCGGGTGTGGAGCGTCCCTTTTCCACACTCATGGCCTGCTCCCCCGTAGCTCCTGATGTAGGCAGCGTGTCCCGGGTGTGGAGCGTCCCTTTTCCACACTCATGGCCTGCTCCCCCGTAGCTCCTGATGTAGGCAGCGTGTTCCGGGTGTGGAGCGTCCCTTTTCCACACTCATGGCCTTCTCCCCTGTAGCTCCTGATGTAGGCTGCGTGTCCCGGGTGTGGAGCGTCCCTTTTCCACACTCATGGCCTGCTCCCCCGTAGCTCCTGATGTAGGCAGTGTGTCCCGGGTGTGGAGCGTCCCTTTTCCACACTCATGGCCTGCTCACCCGTAGCTCCTGATGTACGCAGTGTGTCCCGGGTGTGGAGCGTCCCTTTTCCACACTCATGGCCTTCTCCCCTGTAGCTCCTGATGTAGGCTGCGTGTCCCGGGTGTGGAGCGTCCCTTTTCCACACTCATGGCCTGCTCCCCCGTAGCTCCTGATGTAGGCAGTGTGTCCCGGGTGTGGAGCGTCCCTTTTCCACACTCATGGCCTGCTCCCCCGTAGCTCCTGATGTAGGCAGTGTGTCCCGGGTGTGGAGCGTCCCTTTTCCACACTCATGGCCTGCTCCCCCGTAGCTCCTGATGTAGGCTGCGTGTTCCGGGTGTGGAGCGTCCCTTTTCCACACTCATGGCCTGCTCCCCCGTAGCTCCTGATGTAGGCAGTGTGTCCCGGGTGTGGAGCGTCCCTTTTCCACACTCATGGCCTGCTCCCCCGTAGCTCCTGATGTAGGCAGTGTGTCCCGGGTGTGGAGCGTCCCTTTTCCACACTCATGGCCTTCTCCCCTGTAGCTCCTGATGTAGGCTGCGTGTCCCGGGTGTGGAGCGTCCCTTTTCCACACTCATGGCCTGCTCCCCCGTAGCTCCTGATGTAGGCAGTGTGTCCCGGGTGTGGAGCGTCCCTTTTCCACACTCATGGCCTGCTCCCCCGTAGCTCCTGATGTAGGCAGCGTGTCCCGGGTGTGGAGCGTCCCTTTTCCACACTCATGGCCTGCTCCCCCGTAGCTCCTGATGTAGGCAGCGTGTCCCGGGTGTGGAGCGTCCCTTTTCCACACTCATGGCCTGCTCCCCCGTAGCTCCTGATGTAGGCAGTGTGTCCCGGGTGTGGAGCGTCCCTTTTCCACACTCATGGCCTGCTCCCCCGTAGCTCCTGATGTAGGCAGCGTGTCCCGGGTGTTGAGCGTCCCTTTTCCACACTCATGGCCTGCTCCCCCGTAGCTCCTGATGTAGGCAGCGTGTCCCGGGTGTGGAGCGTCCCTTTTCCACACTCATGGCCTGCTCCCCCGTAGCTCCTGATGTAGGCAGCGTGTCCCGGGTGTGGAGCGTCCCTTTTCCACACTCATGGCCTGCTCCCCCGTAGCTCCTGATGTAGGCAGCGTGTCCCGGGTGTGGAGCGTCCCTTTTCCACACTCATGGCCTGCTCCCCCGTAGCTCCTGATGTAGGCAGTGTGTCCCGGGTGTGGAGCGTCCCTTTTCCACACTCATGGCCTGCTCCCCCGTAGCTCCTGATGTAGGCAGCGTGTCCCAGGTGTTGAGCGTCCCTTTTCCACACTCATGGCCTGCTCCCCCGTAGCTCCTGATGTAGGCAGCGTGTCCCGGGTGTGGAGCGTCCCTTTTCCACACTCATGGCCTGCTCCCCCGTAGCTCCTGATGTAGGCAGCGTGTTCCGGGTGTGGAGCGTCCCTTTTCCACACTCATGGCCTTCTCCCCTGTAGCTCCTGATGTAGGCTGCGTGTCCCGGGTGTGGAGCGTCCCTTTTCCACACTCATGGCCTGCTCCCCCGTAGCTCCTGATGTAGGCAGTGTGTCCCGGGTGTGGAGCGTCCCTTTTCCACACTCATGGCCTGCTCCCCCGTAGCTCCTGATGTAGGCAGCGTGTCCCGGGTGTGGAGCGTCCCTTTTCCACACTCATGGCCTGCTCCCCCGTAGCTCCTGATGTAGGCAGCGTGTCCCGGGTGTGGAGCGTCCCTTTTCCACACTCATGGCCTGCTCCCCCGTAGCTCCTGATGTAGGCAGCGTGTTCCGGGTGTGGAGCGTCCCTTTTCCACACTCATGGCCTTCTCCCCTGTAGCTCCTGATGTAGGCTGCGTGTCCCGGGTGTGGAGCGTCCCTTTTCCACACTCATGGCCTGCTCCCCCGTAGCTCCTGATGTAGGCAGTGTGTCCCGGGTGTGGAGCGTCCCTTTTCCACACTCATAGCCTGCTCCCCCGTAGCTCCTGATGTACGCAGTGTGTCCCGGGTGTGGAGCGTCCCTTTTCCACACTCATGGCCTTCTCCCCTGTAGCTCCTGATGTAGGCTGCGTGTCCCGGGTGTGGAGCGTCCCTTTTCCACACTCATGGCCTGCTCCCCCGTAGCTCCTGATGTAGGCAGTGTGTCCCGGGTGTGGAGCGTCCCTTTTCCACACTCATGGCCTGCTCCCCCGTAGCTCCTGATGTAGGCTGCGTGTTCCGGGTGTGGAGCGTCCCTTTTCCACACTCATGGCCTGCTCCCCCGTAGCTCCTGATGTAGGCTGCGTGTTCCGGGTGTGGAGCGTCCCTTTTCCACACTCATGGCCTGCTCCCCCGTAGCTCCTGATGTAGGCAGTGTGTCCCGGGTGTGGAGCGTCCCTTTTCCACACTCATGGCCTGCTCCCCCGTAGCTCCTGATGTAGGCAGTGTGTCCCGGGTGTGGAGCGTCCCTTTTCCACACTCATGGCCTTCTCCCCTGTAGCTCCTGATGTAGGCTGCGTGTCCCGGGTGTGGAGCGTCCCTTTTCCACACTCATGGCCTGCTCCCCCGTAGCTCCTGATGTAGGCAGTGTGTCCCGGGTGTGGAGCGTCCCTTTTCCACACTCATGGCCTGCTCCCCCGTAGCTCCTGATGTAGGCAGCGTGTCCCGGGTGTGGAGCGTCCCTTTTCCACACTCATGGCCTGCTCCCCCGTAGCTCCTGATGTAGGCAGCGTGTCCCGGGTGTGGAGCGTCCCTTTTCCACACTCATGGCCTGCTCCCCCGTAGCTCCTGATGTAGGCAGTGTGTCCCGGGTGTGGAGCGTCCCTTTTCCACACTCATGGCCTGCTCCCCCGTAGCTCCTGATGTAGGCAGCGTGTCCCGGGTGTGGAGCGTCCCTTTTCCACACTCATGGCCTGCTCCCCCGTAGCTCCTGATGTAGGCAGCGTGTCCCGGGTGTGGAGCGTCCCTTTTCCACACTCATGGCCTGCTCCCCCGTAGCTCCTGATGTAGGCAGCGTGTTCCGGGTGTGGAGCGTCCCTTTTCCACACTCATGGCCTTCTCCCCTGTAGCTCCTGATGTAGGCTGCGTGTCCCGGGTGTGGAGCGTCCCTTTTCCACACTCATGGCCTGCTCCCCCGTAGCTCCTGATGTAGGCAGTGTGTCCCGGGTGTGGAGCGTCCCTTTTCCACACTCATAGCCTGCTCCCCCGTAGCTCCTGATGTACGCAGTGTGTCCCGGGTGTGGAGCGTCCCTTTTCCACACTCATGGCCTTCTCCCCTGTAGCTCCTGATGTAGGCTGCGTGTCCCGGGTGTGGAGCGTCCCTTTTCCACACTCATGGCCTGCTCCCCCGTAGCTCCTGATGTAGGCAGTGTGTCCCGGGTGTGGAGCGTCCCTTTTCCACACTCATGGCCTGCTCCCCGTAGCTCCTGATGTAGGCAGTGTGTCCCGGGTGTGGAGCGTCCCTTTTCCACACTCATGGCCTGCTCCCCCGTAGCTCCTGATGTAGGCTGCGTGTTCCGGGTGTGGAGCGTCCCTTTTCCACACTCATGGCCTGCTCCCCCGTAGCTCCTGATGTAGGCAGTGTGTCCCGGGTGTGGAGCGTCCCTTTTCCACACTCATGGCCTGCTCCCCCGTAGCTCCTGATGTAGGCAGTGTGTCCCGGGTGTGGAGCGTCCCTTTTCCACACTCATGGCCTTCTCCCCTGTAGCTCCTGATGTAGGCTGCGTGTCCCGGGTGTGGAGCGTCCCTTTTCCACACTCATGGCCTGCTCCCCCGTAGCTCCTGATGTAGGCAGTGTGTCCCGGGTGTGGAGCGTCCCTTTTCCACACTCATGGCCTGCTCCCCCGTAGCTCCTGATGTAGGCAGCGTGTCCCGGGTGTGGAGCGTCCCTTTTCCACACTCATGGCCTGCTCCCCCGTAGCTCCTGATGTAGGCAGCGTGTCCCGGGTGTGGAGCGTCCCTTTTCCACACTCATGGCCTGCTCCCCCGTAGCTCCTGATGTAGGCAGTGTGTCCCGGGTGTGGAGCGTCCCTTTTCCACACTCATGGCCTGCTCCCCCGTAGCTCCTGATGTAGGCAGCGTGTCCCGGGTGTGGAGCGTCCCTTTTCCACACTCATGGCCTGCTCCCCCGTAGCTCCTGATGTAGGCAGCGTGTCCCGGGTGTGGAGCGTCCCTTTTCCACACTCATGGCCTGCTCCCCCGTAGCTCCTGATGTAGGCAGCGTGTCCCGGGTGTGGAGCGTCCCTTTTCCACACTCATGGCCTGCTCCCCCGTAGCTCCTGATGTAGGCAGTGTGTCCCGGGTGTGGAGCGTCCCTTTTCCACACTCATGGCCTTCTCCCCTGTAGCTCCTGATGTAGGCAGCGTGTTCCGGGTGTGGAGCGTCCCTTTTCCACACTCATGGCCTGCTCCCCTGTAGCTCCTGATGTAGGCAGCGTGTTCCGGGTGTGGAGCGTCCCTTTTCCACACTCATGGCCTGCTCCCCTGTAGCTCCTGATGTAGGCAGCGTGTTCCGGGTGTGGAGCGTCCCTTTTCCACACTCATGGCCTGCTCCCCCGTAGCTCCTGATGTAGGCAGCGTGTTCCGGGTGTGGAGCGTCCCTTTTCCACACTCATGGCCTGCTCCCCCGTAGCTCCTGATGTAGGCAGCGTGTCCCGGGTGTGGAGCGTCCCTTTTCCACACTCATGGCCTGCTCCCCCGTAGCTCCTGATGTAGGCAGCGTGTCCCGGGTGTGGAGCGTCCCTTTTCCACACTCATGGCCTGCTCCCCCGTAGCTCCTGATGTAGGCAGCGTGTTCCGGGTGTGGAGCGTCCCTTTTCCACACTCATGGCCTTCTCCCCTGTAGCTCCTGATGTAGGCTGCGTGTCCCGGGTGTGGAGCGTCCCTTTTCCACACTCATGGCCTGCTCCCCCGTAGCTCCTGATGTAGGCAGTGTGTCCCGGGTGTGGAGCGTCCCTTTTCCACACTCATAGCCTGCTCCCCCGTAGCTCCTGATGTACGCAGTGTGTCCCGGGTGTGGAGCGTCCCTTTTCCACACTCATGGCCTTCTCCCCTGTAGCTCCTGATGTAGGCTGCGTGTCCCGGGTGTGGAGCGTCCCTTTTCCACACTCATGGCCTGCTCCCCCGTAGCTCCTGATGTAGGCAGTGTGTCCCGGGTGTGGAGCGTCCCTTTTCCACACTCATGGCCTGCTCCCCCGTAGCTCCTGATGTAGGCTGCGTGTTCCGGGTGTGGAGCGTCCCTTTTCCACACTCATGGCCTGCTCCCCCGTAGCTCCTGATGTAGGCTGCGTGTTCCGGGTGTGGAGCGTCCCTTTTCCACACTCATGGCCTGCTCCCCCGTAGCTCCTGATGTAGGCAGTGTGTCCCGGGTGTGGAGCGTCCCTTTTCCACACTCATGGCCTGCTCCCCCGTAGCTCCTGATGTAGGCAGTGTGTCCCGGGTGTGGAGCGTCCCTTTTCCACACTCATGGCCTTCTCCCCTGTAGCTCCTGATGTAGGCTGCGTGTCCCGGGTGTGGAGCGTCCCTTTTCCACACTCATGGCCTGCTCCCCCGTAGCTCCTGATGTAGGCAGTGTGTCCCGGGTGTGGAGCGTCCCTTTTCCACACTCATGGCCTGCTCCCCCGTAGCTCCTGATGTAGGCAGCGTGTCCCGGGTGTGGAGCGTCCCTTTTCCACACTCATGGCCTGCTCCCCCGTAGCTCCTGATGTAGGCAGCGTGTCCCGGGTGTGGAGCGTCCCTTTTCCACACTCATGGCCTGCTCCCCCGTAGCTCCTGATGTAGGCAGTGTGTCCCGGGTGTGGAGCGTCCCTTTTCCACACTCATGGCCTGCTCCCCCGTAGCTCCTGATGTAGGCAGCGTGTCCCGGGTGTGGAGCGTCCCTTTTCCACACTCATGGCCTGCTCCCCCGTAGCTCCTGATGTAGGCAGCGTGTCCCGGGTGTGGAGCGTCCCTTTTCCACACTCATGGCCTGCTCCCCCGTAGCTCCTGATGTAGGCAGCGTGTTCCGGGTGTGGAGCGTCCCTTTTCCACACTCATGGCCTTCTCCCCTGTAGCTCCTGATGTAGGCTGCGTGTCCCGGGTGTGGAGCGTCCCTTTTCCACACTCATGGCCTGCTCCCCCGTAGCTCCTGATGTAGGCAGTGTGTCCCGGGTGTGGAGCGTCCCTTTTCCACACTCATAGCCTGCTCCCCCGTAGCTCCTGATGTACGCAGTGTGTCCCGGGTGTGGAGCGTCCCTTTTCCACACTCATGGCCTTCTCCCCTGTAGCTCCTGATGTAGGCTGCGTGTCCCGGGTGTGGAGCGTCCCTTTTCCACACTCATGGCCTGCTCCCCCGTAGCTCCTGATGTAGGCAGTGTGTCCCGGGTGTGGAGCGTCCCTTTTCCACACTCATGGCCTGCTCCCCGTAGCTCCTGATGTAGGCAGTGTGTCCCGGGTGTGGAGCGTCCCTTTTCCACACTCATGGCCTGCTCCCCCGTAGCTCCTGATGTAGGCTGCGTGTTCCGGGTGTGGAGCGTCCCTTTTCCACACTCATGGCCTGCTCCCCCGTAGCTCCTGATGTAGGCAGTGTGTCCCGGGTGTGGAGCGTCCCTTTTCCACACTCATGGCCTGCTCCCCCGTAGCTCCTGATGTAGGCAGTGTGTCCCGGGTGTGGAGCGTCCCTTTTCCACACTCATGGCCTTCTCCCCTGTAGCTCCTGATGTAGGCTGCGTGTCCCGGGTGTGGAGCGTCCCTTTTCCACACTCATGGCCTGCTCCCCCGTAGCTCCTGATGTAGGCAGTGTGTCCCGGGTGTGGAGCGTCCCTTTTCCACACTCATGGCCTGCTCCCCCGTAGCTCCTGATGTAGGCAGCGTGTCCCGGGTGTGGAGCGTCCCTTTTCCACACTCATGGCCTGCTCCCCCGTAGCTCCTGATGTAGGCAGCGTGTCCCGGGTGTGGAGCGTCCCTTTTCCACACTCATGGCCTGCTCCCCCGTAGCTCCTGATGTAGGCAGTGTGTCCCGGGTGTGGAGCGTCCCTTTTCCACACTCATGGCCTGCTCCCCCGTAGCTCCTGATGTAGGCAGCGTGTCCCGGGTGTGGAGCGTCCCTTTTCCACACTCATGGCCTGCTCCCCCGTAGCTCCTGATGTAGGCAGCGTGTCCCGGGTGTGGAGCGTCCCTTTTCCACACTCATGGCCTGCTCCCCCGTAGCTCCTGATGTAGGCAGCGTGTCCCGGGTGTGGAGCGTCCCTTTTCCACACTCATGGCCTGCTCCCCCGTAGCTCCTGATGTAGGCAGTGTGTCCCGGGTGTGGAGCGTCCCTTTTCCACACTCATGGCCTTCTCCCCTGTAGCTCCTGATGTAGGCAGCGTGTTCCGGGTGTGGAGCGTCCCTTTTCCACACTCATGGCCTGCTCCCCTGTAGCTCCTGATGTAGGCAGCGTGTTCCGGGTGTGGAGCGTCCCTTTTCCACACTCATGGCCTGCTCCCCTGTAGCTCCTGATGTAGGCAGCGTGTTCCGGGTGTGGAGCGTCCCTTTTCCACACTCATGGCCTGCTCCCCCGTAGCTCCTGATGTAGGCAGCGTGTTCCGGGTGTGGAGCGTCCCTTTTCCACACTCATGGCCTGCTCCCCCGTAGCTCCTGATGTAGGCAGCGTGTCCCGGGTGTGGAGCGTCCCTTTTCCACACTCATGGCCTGCTCCCCTGTAGCTCCTGATGTAGGCTGCGTGTCCCGGGTGTGGAGCGTCCCTTTTCCACACTCATGGCCTGCTCCCCCGTAGCTCCTGATGTAGGCTGCGTGTCCCGGGTGTGGAGCGTCCCTTTTCCACACTCATGGCCTGCTCCCCCGTAGCTCCTGATGTAGGCAGCGTGTCCCGGGTGTGGAGCGTCCCTTTTCCACACTCATGGCCTGCTCCCCCGTAGCTCCTGATGTAGGCAGCGTGTCCCGGGTGTGGAGCGTCCCTTTTCCACACTCATGGCCTGCTCCCCCGTAGCTCCTGATGTAGGCAGCGTGTCCCGGGTGTGGAGCGTCCCTTTTCCACACCGACAGAACATAACCCTCGCTGCTCTGCGCTCCCGTTCTGATTATCATTGTAGCCTATCCAGTCCAAGTGCAAATAGGCACGAGAAGGCGGTCCGAGTCACCCAATGGTCAAGTCTGAGTCTGAGTGCAGTCGGACTCGAGTACTACAACACCGGGAAACAGTACTGCAGGTAAGACAGTAGTAGTCAGTAGTATAACTTTACTGCAGGAAACAGTACTGCTGGTCAGACAGTAGTAGTCAGTAGTATAACTTTACTGCAGGAAACAGTACTGCTGGTCAGACAGTAGTAGTCACTAGTATAACTTTACTGCAGGAAACAGTACTGCTGGTCAGACAGTAGTAGTCACTAGTATAACTTTACTGAAGGAAACAGTACTACTGGTCAGACAGTAGTAGTCACTAGTATAACTTTACTGAAGGAAACAGTACTGCTGGTCAGACAGTAGTAGTCAGTAGTATAACTTTACTGAAGGAAACAGTACTACTGGTCAGACAGTGGTAGTCAGTAGTATAACTTTACTGAAGGAAACAGTACTGCTGGTCAGACAGTAGTAGTCAGTAGTATAACATTACAACAGGAAACAGTACTGCTGGTCAGACAGTAGTAGTCAGTAGTATAACTTTACTGCAGGAAACAGTACTGCTGGTCAGACAGTAGTAGTCAGTAGTATAACTTTACTGCAGGAAACAGTACTACTGGTCAGACAGCAGTAGCCTCAAAGCACTTGAGAGACAGTGACCTATGCTATAGGAAAAACCCTTTCATTCAGAGGCGTCAAACATACAACACACTGTTGTTCTATTCTCTATGTTTTTGTTCCTTTTTCACCAATAGGAACACTTTAATAGGGGGCCCAATCGGGTGGCTCGAGTCAAAAAACGAACAAACTAAAATATTGAAAAAAGTTTTTTTGGGGGGGGTGGGGGGGGCAAAGTCAATATACTTGAATAAAACCAAATGGAAACTGTGTGAAAATGATAATGGACCTACATTCAAACAGTTTCTAGACTTTAATAATAATTGATAATCATTGGGACAGTCAGGGAGCATAAAAAAAATCCCTAAAACAATGGATATAGGAATTTTGGCAAATTCTGACGGTTAGCTAGCCTTTTTAGCTTCCCACATCGCCAAGTGAAATAATCTGATTTATAATTAAATAATATGCCATGACAACTATTCAATGTATTCTCTCCCATATCAGCTAAAAGTAGAATGTCATCATTTGGAACAGAGGGGGAAAAAGCACATGGCTCTCTGTTTTTACGTTTCAAAATAGCCTACAATAACATTATCACTTCTTAACAAAGACTCTTCTTTTGGGGAGGATTCTAGTAAGGATACAATATCGTTTGGTTTATTGTTTGAGCAGTCGCTGAGATTACATTTGGTTATCAATGCAAAACAGGTTGCTTATTTAATGCCAAGCTAAACCAAGACAGCAATCTTGAAAAGTGATTTTGATTAGATTTCCACACCAGCAAGTAAAATATTCAGATTTATAATGAAATAATATTCCCTGGCAAATATTATTCTACTTGCCAGTGTATCCTACAACATTATCCCAGTTTGATATGCAGCTTGAATATATTCACTCCCATATCAGCTAAAAATACAATCATGTCATGTTTTGTTCGAGGAGAAAAAGCCCATATCTCGCAGCTGTTTTCATCAATAGCCTGGAATCACTAGATTGTACTTCTAAACAAAATATCCTTTGGGGAGAATTGTAATAAGGCTGTTGTTTGGTGTATTGTTTGAACAGTCGCTGAGATTATCTTGGGTTGTCAATGCAAAATAGGCTATTTTGATGCATAACCTATAGCCTATAGATCAGATCAATGAACGATGCGAGCTTCATTGCCTACACAACACTGCCCCCCCGTCCCCCCCCCCGTCCCCCCTCCGTCCATCCGTCTATGCAAGGAATGATAGGACGCGTTATAATTTCCACGTGACACGGGAGTACGTCAAATGTGTCAGAGCACACTACAGTACAAGGAACCGTCCCTCTTGTGATGAAAAAAACGGCACTACGCTCTGAATCGTCCATCGCCATAAGGTTTAAATTAGCATTAAGTAGACCTTCTGCCATAGAGCCTACAGTACATCAATCATAGCTCCTGGAATCTCTGATCCCCAAAGGGCCATAAAGGGAAGTCTCTATGGACTGAAATTGAACTTTATACTCAGCAATAAAAACCTTTACAAACTTGGCCATTAATCAAATCAAATTGTATTAGTCACATGCGCCGAATACAACAGTGAAATGCTTCCCAACGGCCCTTTCCATACTGTGTCCCCCTGTACTGACCCTCCAAAAACAACACTCACAAGTCCTCTAGCAAACTGTTGAAAGCCCTGTTCCTTTAGTGGAGTGGGGTTTCAGTTTCAGGGTTTCAGTTTTCAGAGTTTCAGTTTTCAGACCACTATACACGCTTCAACGCTCCCCTTGAGCTGACAAACGTTAACGCGGGGCAATCTGCAGTTTGAACAATAACAACGGCGGTCACCGCCACTGTTTGGGTAAAAAGCTGTGGGATGGGGGCTGGAGAAGTGTAAACCACTCTCAGAGTTATGGATGCAATGACTGACCATCCATGGTTTCAAAATGATTTTTAAATCACGTTTTGAGGCTATTCAGTGTTTGCAATTTGAAAATGTTTAATAAAAAAACATCTTATCTTTTGAGTTCCGATGAGGAACGACAGTTGACCTAAGCTATTTGAGTTCCGATGAGGAACGACAGTTGACCTAAGCTATTTGAGTTCCGATGAGGAACGACAGTTGACCTAAGCTATTTGAGTTCCGATGAGGAACGACAGTTGACCTAAGCTATTTGAGTTCCGATGAGGAACGACAGTTGACCTAAGCTATTTGAGTTCCAATGAGGAACGACAGTTGACCTAAGCTATTTGAGTTCCGATGAGGAACGACAGTTGACCTAAGCTATTTGAGTTCCGATGAGGAACGACAGTTGACCTAAGCTATTTGAGTTCCGATGAGGAACGACAGTTGACTTAAGCTATTTGAGTTCCGATGAGGAACGACAGTTGACCTAAGCTATTTGAGTTCCGATGAGGGACGACAGTTGACCTAAGCTATTTGAGTTCCGATGAGGAACGACAGTTGACCTAAGCTATTTGAGTTCCGATGAGGAACGACAGTTGACTTAAGCTATTTGAGTTCCGATGAGGAACGACAGTTGACCTAAGCTATTTGAGTTCCGATGAGGAACGACAGTTGACCTAAGCTATTTGAGTTCCGATGAGAAACGACAGTTGACTTAAGCTATTTGAGTTCCGATGAGGGACGACAGTTGACCTAAGCTATTTGAGTTCCGATGAGAAACGACAGTTGACCTAAGCTATTTGAGTTCCGATGAGGAACGACAGTTGACCTAAGCTATTTGAGTTCCGATGAGGAACGACAGTTGACCTAAGCTATTTGAGTTCCGATGAGGAACGACAGTTGACTTAAGCTATTTGAGTTCCGATGAGGAACGACAGTTGACCTAAGCTATTTGAGTTCCGATGAGGAACGACAGTTGACCTAAGCTATTTGAGTTCCGATGAGGAACGACAGTTGACTTAAGCTATTTGAGTTCCGATGAGGAATGACAGTTGACCTAAGCTATTTGAGTTCCGATGAGGAACGACAGTTGACCTAAGCTATTTGAGTTCCGATGAGGAACGACAGTTGACCTAAGCTATTTGAGTTCCGATGAGGAACGACAGTTGACCTAAGCTATTTGAGTTCCGATGAGGAACGACAGTTGACCTAAGCTATTTGAGTTCCGATGAGGAACGACAGTTGACTTAAGCTATTTGAGTTCCGATGAGGGACGACAGTTGACCTAAGCTATTTGAGTTCCGATGAGGAACGACAGTTGACTTAAGCTATTTGAGTTCCGATGAGGGACGACAGTTGACCTAAGCTATTTGAGTTCCGATGAGGAACGACAGTTGACCTAAGCTATTTGAGTTCCGATGAGGAACGACAGTTGACCTAAGCTATTTGAGTTCCGATGAGGAACGACAGTTGACCTAAGCTATTTGAGTTCCGATGAGGAACGACAGTTGACCTAAGCTATTTGAGTTCCGATGAGGAACGACAGTTGACCTAAGCTATTTGAGTTCCGATGAGGGACGACAGTTGACCTAAGCTATTTGAGTTCCGATGAGGAACGACAGTTGACCTAAGCTATTTGAGTTCCGATGAGGAACGACAGTTGACCTAAGCTATTTGAGTTCCGATGAGGGACGACAGTTGACCTAAGCTATTTGAGTTCCGATGAGGAACGACAGTTGACTTAAGCTATTTGAGTTCCGATGAGGGACGACAGTTGACCTAAGCTATTTGAGTTCCGATGAGGAACGACAGTTGACCTAAGCTATTTGAGTTCCGATGAGGAACGACAGTTGACCTAAGCTATTTGAGTTCCGATGAGGAACGACAGTTGACCTAAGCTATTTGAGTTCCGATGAGGAACGACAGTTGACCTAAGCTATTTGAGTTCCGATGAGGAACGACAGTTGACTTAAGCTATTTGAGTTCCGATGAGGAACGACAGTTGACCTAAGCTATTTGAGTTCCGATGAGGAACGACAGTTGACTTAAGCTATTTGAGTTCCGATGAGGAACGACAGTTGACCTAAGCTATTTGAGTTCCGATGAGGAACGACAGTTGACTTAAGCTATTTGAGTTCCGATGAGGAACGACAGTTGACTTAAGCTATTTGAGTTCCGATGAAAAACGACAGTTGACCTAAGCTATTTGAGTTCCGATGAGGAACGACAGTTGACCTAAGCTATTTGAATTCCGATGAGGAACGACAGTTGACCTAAGCTATTTGAGTTCCGATGAAAAACGACAGTTGACCTAAGCTATTTGAGTTCCGATGAGGAACGACAGTTGACCTAAGCTAGTGAGGCATCTATCTATAAGTTATATTCTTCAATAATCAATGGGTATTGATATCGTTCAAATATAAGTCACAAAAAAATGTATGTAGCAACCGCATTGATGATTTATCCCTGAAACTCACATATTAAATGTGCCGTAACATTTGACTGAAGGGTATTTTTTAGGGTTCTCGCTGACAGAAAGTAAGCTACACAAGCGTACAAGATTGCATCCATAAGAATAGTAAACTCAGCAGTGACTTTTTTTCCTTCTCAATAGCACACGATGTGTCATCATACCACCATATCATCTGTTGAGATTAGAGGTCGGGCCGATTAATGGGAATTTGACGATTAATTGGGGCCGATGTCAATTTTTTTTTTTTGTATACTTTTATTTAACTAGGCAAGTCAGTTAAGAACACATTCTTATTTTCAATGACGGCACAGGAACGGTGGGTTAACTGCCTGTTCAGGGGCCGAACGACAGATTTTCACCTTGTCAGCTCGGGGGTTCCAATCTTGCAACCTTAACGTTTTAAAACTCCCTTTCATTTGTCTGACTGACTGTCTAAATGATTGCTTCATTGATTCCTTGCTTGATTAATTGCCATATTGATTGCTCCACTCACCGCTATCAGTCCGTTGTGTGGCGAAGAGGACGATGAGGGCCACTATGACGATGAAGAGGAGGGAGACGATGGTGAGCAGGCCGATCTCCAGAGAGGTCCAGCGGAGCTTCTTAGCCGACTTTGGGGGGACGGTCTCCACCATGCTCAACACTCCTTCAGCTGCTGGCTGTAATGACTCACCTGGAGGGGAGGGAGGGAAGGGGAAGAGGAAGGAGGGGAGGGAGGGGAGGGAAGAGACAAGGAAGGTTTTAAATCTGAAATAATCTCCTTGAAGAATATAAACCAACTAAATATGATATCTCAGTGAAAGATGTGGCAACAACTAAAAATAAAAGAACAACCCTCCTCAACACCATGATAAAGAACAACCCTCCTCATCACCATGATAAAGAAGAACCCTCCTCAACACCATGATAAAGAACAACCCTCCTCAACACCATGATAAAGAACAACCCTCAACACCATGATAAAGAACAACCCTCCTCAACACCATGATAAAGAACAAACCTCCTCAACCCCATGATAAAGAACAACCCTCCTCAACACCATGATAAAGAACAACCCTCCCCAACACCATGATAAAGAACAACCCTTCTCAACACCATGATAAAGAACAACCCTCCTCAACACCATGATAAAGAACAACCCTCACCAACACCATGATAAAGAACAACCCTCAACACCATGATAAAGAACAACCCTCAACACCATGATAATGAACAACCCTCAACACCATGATAAAGAACAACCCTCAACACCATGATAAAGAATAACCCTCCTCAACACCATGATAAAGAACAACCCTCCTCAACACCATGATAAAGAACAACCCTCAACACCATGATAAAGAACAACCCTCCTCAACACCATGATAAAGAACAACCCTCCTCAACACCATGATAAAGAACAACCATCCCCAACACCATGATAAAGAACAACCCTCCCCAACACCATGATAAAGAACAACCCTCCTCAACACCATGATAAAGAACAACCCCCCCAACCCATGATAAAGAACAACCCTCCTCAACACCATGATAAAGAACAACCCTCCTCAACACCATGATAAAGAACAACCCTCATCAACACCATGATAAAGAACAACCCTCAACACCATGATAAAGAACAACCCTCCCCAACACCATGATAAAGAACAACCCTCCTCAACACCATGATAAAGAACAACCCTCCTCAACACCATGATAAAGAACAACCCTCCTCAAAACCATAATAAAGAACAACCCTCAACACCATGATAAAGAACAACCCTCAAAACCATGATAAAGAACAACCCTCAAAACCATGATAAAGAACAACCCTCCTCAACATCATGATAAAGAACAACCCTCCTCAACACCATGATAAAGAAGAACCCCCTTCAACACCATGATAAAGAACAACCCTCCCCAACACCATGATAAAGAACAACCCTCCTCAACACCATGATAAAGAACAACCCTCAACACCATGATAAAGAACAACCCTCAACACCATGATAAAGAATAACCCTCCTCAACACCATGATAAAGAACAACCCTCCTCAACACCATGATAAAGAACAACCCTCAACACCATGATAAAGAACAACCCTCCTCAACACCATGATAAAGAACCCTCCTCAACACCATGATAAAGAACAACCATCCCCAACACCATGATAAAGAACAACCCTCCTCAACACCATGATAAAGAACAACCCCCCCCCACCCCATGATAAAGAACAACCCTCCTCAACACCATGATAAAGAACAACCCTCCTCAACACCATGATAAAGAACAACCCTCCTCAACACCATGATAAAGAACAACCCTCCTCAACACCATGATGAAGAACAACCCTCAACACCATGATAAAGAACAACCCTCCCCAACACCATGATAAATAACAAATCTCCTCAACACCATGATAAAGAACAACTCTCCTCAACACCATGATAAAGAACAAACCTCCTCAACACCATGATAAAGAACAACCCTCCTCAACACCATGATAAAGAACAACCCTCCTCAACACCATGATAAAGAACAACCCTCCTCAACACCATGATAAAGAACAACCCTCAACACCATGATAAAGAACAACACTCCTCAACACCATGATAAAGAACAACCCTCCTCAACACCATGATAAAGAACAACCCTCCTCAACACCATGATAAAGAACAACCCTCAACACCATGATAAAGAACAACCCTCAACACCATGATAAAGAACAACCCTCCTCAACACCATGATAAAGAACAACCCTCCTCAACACCATGATAAAGAACAACCCTCCTCAACACCATGATAAAGAACAACCCTCCTCAACACCATGATAAAGAACAACCCTCCTCAACACCATGATAAAGAACAACCCTCAACACCATGATAAAGAACAACCCTCAACACCATGATAAAGAACAACCCTCCTCAACACCATGATAAAGAACAACCCTCCTCAACACCATGATAAAGAACAACCCTCCTCAACACCATGATAAAGAACAACCCTCCTCAACACCATGATAAAGAACAACCCTCCCCAACACCATGATAAAGCACAACCTTCCCAAACACCATGATAAAAAACAACCCTCCCCAACACCATGATAAAGAACAACCCTCCTCAACACCATGATAAAGAACAACCCTCCTCAACACCATGATAAAGAACAACCCTCCTCAAAACCATAATAAAGAACAACCCTCAACACCATGATAAAGAACAACCCTCAAAACCATGATAAAGAACAACCCTCAAAACCATGATAAAGAACAACCCTCCTCAACATCATGATAAAGAACAACCCTCCTCAACACCATGATAAAGAAGAACCCCCTTCAACACCATGATAAAGAACAACCCTCCCCAACACCATGATAAAGAACAACCCTCCTCAACACCATGATAAAGAACAACCCTCAACACCATGATAAAGAACAACCCTCAACACCATGATAAAGAATAACCCTCCTCAACACCATGATAAAGAACAACCCTCCTCAACACCATGATAAAGAACAACCCTCAACACCATGATAAAGAACAACCCTCCTCAACACCATGATAAAGAACCCTCCTCAACACCATGATAAAGAACAACCATCCCCAACACCATGATAAAGAACAACCCTCCTCAACACCATGATAAAGAACAACCCCCCCCCCACCCCATGATAAAGAACAACCCTCCTCAACACCATGATAAAGAACAACCCTCCTCAACACCATGATATAGAACAACCCTCCTCAACACCATGATAAAGAACAACCCTCCTCAACACCATGATGAAGAACAACCCTCAACACCATGATAAAGAACAACCCTCCCCAACACCATGATAAAGAACAAATCTCCTCAACACCATGATAAAGAACAACTCTCCTCAACACCATGATAAAGAACAAACCTCCTCAACACCATGATAAAGAACAACCCTCCTCAACACCATGATAAAGAACAACCCTCCTCAACACCATGATAAAGAACAACCCTCCTCAACACCATGATAAAGAACAACCCTCAACACCATGATAAAGAACAACACTCCTCAACACCATGATAAAGAACAACCCTCCTCAACACCATGATAAAGAACAACCCTCCTCAACACCATGATAAAGAACAACCCTCAACACCATGATAAAGAACAACCCTCAACACCATGATAAAGAACAACCCTCCTCAACACCATGATAAAGAACAACCCTCCTCAACACCATGATAAAGAACAACCCTCCTCAACACCATGATAAAGAACAACCCTCCTCAACACCATGATAAAGAACAACCCTCCCCAACACCATGATAAAGCACAACCTTCCCAAACACCATGATAAAAAACAACCCTCCCCAACACCATGATAAAGAACAACCCTCCTCAACACCATGATAAAGAACAACCCTCCTCAACACCATGATAAAGAACAACCCTCCCCAACACCATGATAAAGAACAACCCTCAACACCATGATAATGAACAACCCTCCTCAACACCATGATAATGAACAACCCTCAACACCATGATAAAGAACAACCCTCCTCAACACCATGATAATGAACAACCCTCAACACCATGAAAAAGAACAACCCTCAAAACCATGATAAAGAACAACCCTCCTCAACACCATGATAAAGAACAACCCTCCTCAACACCATGATAAAGAACAACCCTCAACACCATGATAAAGAACAACCCTCAACACCATGATAAAGAACAACCCTCCTCAACACCATGATAAAGAACAACCCTCCTCAACACCATGATAAAGAACAACCCTCCTCAACACCATGATAAAGAACAACCCTCCTCAACACCATGATAAAGAACAACCCTCCTCAACACCATGATAAAGAACAACCCCCTTCAACACCATGATAAATAAAAACCCTCCCCAACACCATGATAAAGAACAACCCTCCTCAACACCATGATAAAGAACAACACTCCTCAACACCATGATAAAGAACAACCCTCCTCAACACCATGATGAAGATCAACCCTCAACACCATGATAAAGAACAACCCTCCTCAACACCATGATAAAGAACAACCCTCAACAACATGATAAAGAACACCCCTCAACACCATGATAAAGAACAACCCTCCCCAACACCCTGATAAAGAACAACCCTCCTCAACACCATGATAAAGAACAACCCTCCTCAACACCATGATAAAGAACAACCCTCCTCAACACCATGATAAAGAACAACCCTCCTCAACACCATGATAAAGAACAACCCTCCCCAACACCATGATAAAGAACAACCCTTCTCAACACCATGATAAAGTACAACCCTCCTCAACACCATGATAAAGAACAACCCTCCCCAACACCATGATAAAGAACAACCCTCCTAAACACCATGATAAAGACCAACCCTCCCCAACACCATGATAAAGAACAACCCTCAACACCATGATGAAGAACAACCCTCAACACCATGATAAAGAACAACCCTCAACACCATGATAAAGAACAACCCTCCCCAACACCATGATAAAGAACAACCATCCTAAACACCATGATAAAGAACAACCCTCAACACCATGATAAAGAACAACCCTCAACACCATGATAAAGTACAACCCTCCTCAACACCATGATAAAGAATAACACCATTATTATCAGCTCTGCCTCTCAGTTATAGTTCAACTCCTAAGAAAATTGTACATATTTAGCTCTCCCTCAACAGGAAATGAAACATTGTTCCCCGCACGTAAAGTACCACACACACACACACCTTTCAATCTGGTTAGGTGACCTGAGTCTGCAGAAGGGAGGGTCCTGCTGTTAGCTGGCTGAGATGAGAGCACCCGACCAGGGGACAGTCCCTCTGCCTCCATTTCACACACACACACACACACACACACACACACACACACACACACACACACACACACAGGTGTGTGATGTCTACTTCAAGGACGGCTTTAGAATGGTTGAACACGTAGATGGAACAACACTGTCCATTACTGTTCTACATCTGTAACCTTGGCTTGTTAGGCACCTAACGTCAGGAACATTAGGAGGACCGATAATTGGCCATTTCAGTGGAGGAGCAGAAAACACCAGACACTTTGACACCACTTTTGCTGTAACTCATGATAATTGAGATGATGTGTCGTCTCCTCAGGCATCATATGTTAGATGTGTCGTCTCCTCAGGGCATCATATGTTAGATGTGTCGTCTCCTCAGGCATCATATGTTAGATGTGTCGTCTCCTCAGGCATCATATGTTAGATGTGTTGTCTCCTCAGGCATCATATGTTAGATGTGTTGTCTCCTCAGGCATCATATGTTAGATGTGTCGTCTCCTCAGGCATTATATGTTAGATGTGTCGTCTCCTCGGGCATCATATGTGAGATGTGTCGTCTCCTCAGGCATCATATGTTAGATGTGTCGTCTCCTCAGGCATCATATGTTAGATGTGTCGTCTCCTCAGGCATCATATGTTAGATGTGTCGTCTCCTCAGGCATCATATGTTAGATGTGTCGTCTCCTCAGGCATCATATGTTAGATGTGTCGTCTCCTCGGGCATCATATGTTAGATGTGTCGTCTCCTCAGGCATCATATGTTAGATGTGTCGTCTCCTCAGGCATCATATGTTAGATGTGTCGTCTCCTCAGGCATCATATGTTAGATGTGTCGTCTCCTCAGGCTATAGGTTGATAATACATAGACTGAGAGACATATGGAGGGCTGCAGCAGGACTGTGTGTGTGAGCCATATTCCTGTCAGGCACTAGAGACAGACGGTAGTAGAGAGACGGTAGTAGAGAGACGGTAGTAGAGAGAGGGTAGTAGAGAGAGGGTAGTAGAGAGAGGGTAGTAGAGAGACGGTGGTAGAGAGACGGTAGTAGAGAGACGGTAGTAGAGAGAGGGTAGTAGAGAGAGGGTAGTAGAGAGAGGGTAGTAGAGAGACGGTGGTAGAGAGAGGGTAGTAGAGAGAGGGTAGTAGAGAGAGGGTAGTAGAGAGAGGGTAGTAGAGAGACGGTAGTACGTAGCCTCGGTACTACTCTAATACAGGACTAGTAAAGGGTTAGACTTAGTACTACTTTAATACAGGACTAGTAAAGGGTTAGTACTACTCTAATACAGGACTAGTAAAGGGTTAGTACTACTCTAATACAAGACTAGTAAAGGGTTAGTACCACTCTAATACAGGACTAGTAAAGGGTTAGGGTTAGTACTACTCTAATACAGGACTAGTAAAGGGTTAGTACTACTCTAATACAGGACTAGTAAAGGGTTAGGGTTAGTACTACTCTAATACAGGACTAGTAAAGGGTTAGAGTTAGTACTACTCTAATACAGGACTAGTAAAGGGTTAGTACTACTCTAATACAGGACTAGTAAAGGGTTAGGGTTAGTACTACTCTAATACAGGACTAGTAAAGGGTTAGGGTTAGTACTACTCTAATACAGGATTAGTAAAGTGTTAGTACTACTCTAATACAGGAATAGTAAAGGGTTAGTACTACTCTAATACAGGACTAGTAAAGGGTTAGAGTTAGTACTACTCTAATAGAGGACTAGTAAAGGGTTCGAGTTAGTACTACTCTAATACAGGACTAGTAAAGGGTTAGTACTACTCTGATACAGGACTAGTAAAGGGTTAGGGTTAGTACTAGTATAATACAGGACTAGTAAAGGGTTAGTACTACTCTAATACAGGACAAGTAAAGGGTTAGTACTACTCTAATAAAGGACTAGTAAAGGGTTAGTACTACTCTAATACAGGACTTGTGAAGGGTTAGAGTTAGTACTACTCTAATACAGGACTAGTAAAGGGTTAGAGTTAGTACTACTCTAATACAGGACTAGTGAAGGGTTAGAGTTAGTACTACTTTAATACAGGACTAGTAAAGGGTTAGTACTACTCTAATACAGGACTAGTAAAGGGTTAGTACTACTCTAATACAGGCCTAGTAAAGGGTTAGTACTACTCTAACACAGGACTAGTGAAGGGTTAGAGTTAGTACTACTTTAATACAGGACTAGTAAAGGGTTAGTACTACTCTAATACAGGCCTAGTAAAGGGTTAGTACTACTCTAACACAGGACTAGTGAAGGGTTAGAGTTAGTACTACTTTAATACAGGACTAGTAAAGGGTTAGTACTACTCTAATACAGGACTAGTAAAGGGTTAGTACTACTCTAATAAAGGACTAGTAAAGGGTTAGTACTACTCTAATACAGGACTAGTGAAGGGCTGGAGTTAGTACTACTCTAATACAGGACTAGTAAAGGGTTAGAGTTAGTACTACTCTAATACAGGACTAGTAAAGGGTTAGTACTACTCTAATACAGGACTAGTAAAGGGTTAGTACTACTCTAATACAGGACTAGTAAATGGTTAGTACTACTCTAATACAGGACTAGCAAAGGGTTAGTACTACTCTAATAAAGGACTAGTAAAGGGTTAGTACTACTCTAATACAGGACTAGTGAAGGGCTGGAGTTAGTACTACTCTAATACAGGACTAGTAAAGGGTTAGAGTTGGTACTACTCTAATACAGGACTAGTAAAGGGTTAGGGTTAGTACTAGTCTAATACAGGACTAGTAAAGGGTTAGTACTACTCTAATAAAGGCCTAGTAAAGGGTTAGTACTACTCTAACACAGGACTAGTGAAGGGTTAGAGTTAGTACTACTCTAATACAGGACTAGTAAAGGGTTAGTACTACTCTAATACAGGACTAGTAAAGGGTTAGTACTACTCTAATACAGGACTAGTAAAGGGTTAGTACTACTCTAATACAGGACTAGTAAAGGGTTAGTACTACTCTAATAAAGGACTAGTAAAGGGTTAGTACTACTCTAATACAGGACTAGTAAAGGGTTAGGGTTAGTACTAGTCTAATACAGGACTAGTAAAGGGTTAGTACTACTCTAATAAAGGACTAGTAAAGGGTTAGTACTACTCTAATACAGGACTAGTGAAGGGTTAGAGTTAGTACTACTCTAATACAGGACTAGTAAAGGGTTAGTACTACTCTAATACAGGACTAGTAAAGGGTTAGTACTACTCTAATAAAGGACTAGTAAAGGGTTAGTACTACTCTAATACAGGACTAGTGAAGGGTTAGAGTTAGTACTACTCTAATACAGGACTAGTAAAGGGTTAGTACTACTCTAATACAGGACTAGTGAAGGGTTAGAGTTAGTACTACTCTAATACAGGACTAGTAAAGGGTTAGAACTACTCTAATACAGGACTAGTAAAGGGTTAGTACTACTCTAATAAAGGACTAGTAAAGGGTTAGTACTACTCTAATACAGGACTAGTGAAGGGTTAGAGTTAGTACTACTCTAATACAGGACTAGTAAAGGGTTAGTACTACTCTAATACAGGACTAGTAAAGGGTTAGTACTACTCTAATAAAGGACTAGTAAAGGGTTAGTACTACTCTAATACAGGACTAGTGAAGGGTTAGAGTTAGTACTACTCTAATACAGGACTAGTAAAGGGTTAGTACTACTCTAATACAGGACTAGTGAAGGGTTAGAGTTAGTACTACTCTAATACAGGACTAGTAAAGGGTTAGTACTACTCTAATACAGGACTAGTGAAGGGTTAGAGTTAGTACTACTCTAATACAGGACTAGTAAAGGGTTAGTACTACTCTAATACAGGACTAGTGAAGGGTTAGTACTACTCTAATACAGGACTAGTAAAGGGTTAGGGTTAGTACTACTCTAATACAGGACTAGTAAAGGGTTAGGGTTAGTACTACTCTAATACAGGACTAGTAAAGGGTTAGTACTACTCTAATACAGGACTAGTGAAGGGTTAGAGTTAGTACTACTCTAATACAGGACTAGTAAAGGGTTAGTACTACTCTAATACAGGACTAGTGAAGGGTTAGAGTTAGTACTACTCTAATACAGGACTAGTAAAGGGTTAGTACTACTCTAATACAGGACTAGTGAAGGGTTAGAGTTAGTACTACTCTAATACAGGACTAGTAAAGGGTTAGTACTACTCTAATACAGGACTAGTGAAGGGTTAGAGTTAGTACTACTCTAATACAGGACTAGTAAAGGGTTAGTACTACTCTAATACAGGACTAGTGAAGGGTTAGAGTTAGTACTACTCTAATACAGGACTAGTGAAGGGTTAGTACTACTCTAATACAGGACTAGTGAAGGGTTAGAGTTAGTACTACTCTAATACAGGACTAGTAAAGGGTTAGTACTACTCTAATACAGGACTAGTGAAGGGTTAGAGTTAGTACTACTCTAATACAGGACTAGTAAAGGGTTAGTACTACTCTAATACAGGACTAGTGAAGGGTTAGAGTTAGTACTACTCTAATACAGGACTAGTGAAGGGTTAGAGTTAGTACTACTCTAATACAGGACTAGTAAAGGGTTAGTACTACTCTAATACAGGACTAGTAAAGGGTTAGAGTTAGTACTACTCTAATACAGGACTAGTAAAGGGTTAGAGTTAGTACTACTCTAATACAGGACTAGTAAAGGGTTAGTACTACTCTAATACAGGACTAGTAAAGGGTTAGAGTTAGTACTACTCTAATACAGGACTAGTAAAGGGTTAGTACTACTCTAATAAAGGACTAGTAAAGGGTTAGTACTACTCTAATAAAGGACTAGTAAAGGGTTAGTACTACTCTAATACAGGACTAGTGAAGGGTTAGAGTTAGTACTACTCTAATACAGGACTAGTAAAGGGTTAGTACTACTCTAATAAAGGACTAGTAAAGGGTTAGTACTACTCTAATACAGGACTAGTGAAGGGTTAGAGTTAGTACTACTCTAATACAGGACTAGTAAAGGGTTAGTACTACTCTAATACAGGACTAGTGAAGGGTTAGAGTTAGTACTACTCTAATACAGGACTAGTAAAGGGTTAGTACTACTCTAATACAGGACTAGTGAAGGGTTAGAGTTAGTACTACTCTAATACAGGACTAGTAAAGGGTTAGTACTACTCTAATACAGGACTAGTAAAGGGTTAGTACTACTCTAATAAAGGACTAGTAAAGGGTTAGTACTACTCTAATAAAGGACTAGTAAAGGGTTAGTACTACTCTAATACAGGACTAGTGAAGGGTTAGAGTTAGTACTACTCTAATACAGGACTAGTAAAGGGTTAGTACTACTCTAATACAGGACTAGTAAAGGGTTAGTACTACTCTAATACAGGACTAGTGAAGGGTTAGAGTTAGTACTACTCTAATACAGGACTAGTAAAGGGTTAGTACTACTCTAATACAGGACTAGTAAAGGGTTAGTACTACTCTAATACAGGACTAGTGAAGGGTTAGAGTTAGTACTACTCTAATACAGGACTAGTAAAGGGTTAGTACTACTCTAATACAGGACTAGTAAAGGGTTAGTACTACTCTAATACAGGACTAGTGAAGGGTTAGAGTTAGTACTACTCTAATACAGGACTAGTAAAGGGTTAGTACTACTCTAATACAGGACTAGTGAAGGGTTAGAGTTAGTACTACTCTAATACAGGACTAGTAAAGGGTTAGTACTACTCTAATACAGGACTAGTGAAGGGTTAGAGTTAGTACTACTCTAATACAGGACTAGTAAAGGGTTAGTACTACTCTAATACAGGACTAGTGAAGGCTTAGAGTTAGTACTACTCTAATACAGGACTAGTAAAGGGTTAGTACTACTCTAATACAGGACTAGTGAAGGGTTAGAGTTAGTACTACTCTAATACAGGACTAGTAAAGGGTTAGTACTACTCTAATACAGGACTAGTAAAGGGTTAGAGTTAGTACTACTCTAATACAGGACTAGTGAAGGGTTAGAGTTAGTACTACTCTAATACAGGACTAGTAAAGGGTTAGTACTACTCTAATACAGGACTAGTGAAGGGTTAGAGTTAGTACTACTCTAATACAGGACTAGTAAAGGGTTAGTACTACTCTAATACAGGACTAGTGAAGGGTTAGAGTTAGTACTACTCTAATACAGGACTAGTAAAGGGTTAGAGTTCGTACTACTCTAATACAGGACTAGTAAAGGGTTAGTACTACTCTAATACAGGACTAGTGAAGGCTTAGAGTTAGTACTACTCTAATACAGGACTAGTGAAGGGTTAGAGTTAGTACTACTCTAATACAGGACTAGTAAAGGGTTAGTACTACTCTAATACAGGACTAGTAAAGGGTTAGAGTTAGTACTACTCTAATACAGGACTAGTGAAGGGTTAGAGTTAGTACTACTCTAATACAGGACTAGTAAAGGGTTAGTACTACTCTAATACAGGACTAGTGAAGGGTTAGAGTTCGTACTACTCTAATACAGGACTAGTAAAGGGTTAGTACTACTCTAATACAGGACTAGTGAAGGCTTAGAGTTAGTACTACTCTAATACAGGACTAGTAAAGGGTTAGTACTACTCTAATACAGGACTAGTGAAGGGTTAGAGTTAGTACTACTCTAATACAGGACTAGTGAAGGGTTAGAGTTAGTACTACTCTAATACAGGACTAGTAAAGGGTTAGTACTACTCTAATACAGGACTAGTGAAGGCTTAGAGTTAGTACTACTCTAATACAGGACTAGTAAAGGGTTAGGGTTAGTACTACTCTAATACAGGACTAGTAAAGGGTTAGTACTACTCTAATACAGGACTAGTAAAGGGTTAGGGTTAGTACTACTCTAATACAGGACTAGTGAAGGGTTAGTACTACTCTAATACAGGACTAGTAAAGGGTTAGGGTTAGTACTACTCTAATACAGGACTAGTGAAGGGTTAGGGTTAGTACTACTCTAATACAGGACTAGTAAAGGGTTAGTACTACTCTAATACAGGACTAGTAAAGGGTTAGGGTTAGTACTACTCTAATACAGGACTAGTAAAGGGTTAGTACTACTCTAATACAGGACTAGTAAAGGGTTAGTACTACTCTAATACAGGACTAGTGAAGGGTTAGTACTACTCTAATACAGGACTAGTAAAGGGTTAGTACTACTCTAATACAGGACTAGTGAAGGGTTAGTACTACTCTAATACAGGACTAGTAAAGGGTTAGGGTTAGTACTACTCTAATACAGGACTAGTGAAGGGTTAGGGTTAGTACTACTCTAATACAAGACTAGTAAAGGGTTAGTACTACTCTAATACAGGACTAGTAAAGGGTTAGGGTTAGTACTACTCTAATACAGGACTAGTAAAGGGTTAGAGTTAGTACTACTCTAATACAGGACTAGTGAAGGGTTAGGGTTAGTACTACTCTAATACAAGACTAGTAAAGGGTTAGTACTACTCTAATACAGGACTAGTAAAGGGTTAGGGTTAGTACTACTCTAATACAGGACTAGTAAAGGGTTAGAGTTAGTACTACTCTAATACAGGACTAGTGAAGGGTTAGGGTTAGTACTACTCTAATACAAGACTAGTAAAGGGTTAGTACTACTCTAATACAGGACTAGTAAAGGGTTAGGGTTAGTACTACTCTAATACAGGACTAGTAAAGGGTTAGGGTTAGTACTACTCTAATACAGGACTAGTAAAGGGTTAGTACTACTCTAATACAGGACTAGTAAAGGGTTAGAGTTAGTACTACTCTAATACAGGACTAGTGAAGGGTTAGAGTTAGTACTACTCTAATACAGGACTAGTAAAGGGTTAGTACTACTCTAATACAGGACTAGTAAAGGGTTAGGGTTAGTACTACTCTAATACAGGACTAGTAAAGGGTTAGGGTTAGTACTACTCTAATACAGGACTAGTAAAGGGTTAGGGTTAGTACTACTCTAATACAGGACTAGTAAAGGGTTAGTACTACTCTAATACAGGACTAGTAAAGGGTTAGAGTTAGTACTACTCTAATACAGGACTAGTGAAGGGTTAGAGTTAGTACTACTCTAATACAGGACTAGTAAAGGGTTAGTACTACTCTAATACAGGACTAGTAAAGGGTTAGGGTTAGTACTACTCTAATACAGGACTAGTAAAGGGTTAGGGTTAGTACTACTCTAATACAGGACTAGTAAAGGGTTAGTACTATTCTAATACAGGACTAGTAAAGGGTTAGTACTACTCTAATACAGGACTAGTAAAGGGTTAGGGTTAGTACTACTCTAATACAGGACTAGTAAAGGGTTAGGGTTAGTACTACTCTAATACAGGACTAGTAAAGGGTTAGTACTACTCTAATACAGGACTAGTAAAGGGTTAGTACTACTCTAATACAGGACTAGTAAAGGGTTAGTACTACTCTAATACAGGACTAGTAAAGGGTTAGGGTTAGTACTACTCTAATACAGGACTAGTAAAGGGTTAGTACTACTCTAATACAGGACTAGTAAAGGGTTAGTACTACTCTAATACAGGACTAGTAAAGGGTTAGTACTACTCTAATACAGGACTAGTAAAGGGTTAGGGTTAGTACTACTCTAATACAGGACTAGTAAAGGGTTAGGGTTAGTACTACTCTAATACAGGACTAGTAAAGGGTTAGTACTACTCTAATACAGGACTAGTAAAGGGTTAGTACTACTCTAATACAGGACTAGTAAAGGGTTAGTACTACTCTAATACAGGACTAGTAAAGGGTTAGTACTACTCTAATACAGGACTAGTAAAGGGTTAGGGTTAGTACTACTCTAATACAGGACTAGTAAAGGGTTAGGGTTAGTACTACTCTAATACAGGACTAGTAAAGGGTTAGTACTACTCTAATACAGGACTAGTAAAGGGTTAGTACTACTCTAATACAGGACTAGTAAAGGGTTAGTACTACTCTAATACAGGACTAGTAAAGGGTTAGGGTTAGTACTACTCTAATACAGGACTAGTAAAGGGTTAGGGTTAGTACTACTCTAATACAGGACTAGTAAAGGGTTAGTACTACTCTAATACAGGACTAGTAAAGGGTTAGTACTACTCTAATACAGGACTAGTAAAGGGTTAGTACTACTCTAATACAGGACTAGTAAAGGGTTAGTACTACTCTAATACAGGACTAGTAAAGGGTTAGGGTTAGTACTACTCTAATACAGGACTAGTAAAGGGTTAGGGTTAGTACTACTCTAATACAGGACTAGTAAAGGGTTAGTACTACTCTAATACAGGACTAGTAAAGGGTTAGTACTACTCTAATACAGGACTAGTAAAGGGTTAGTACTACTCTAATACAGGACTAGTAAAGGGTTAGAGTTAGTACTACTCTAATACAGGACTAGTGAAGGGTTAGAGTTAGTACTACTCTAATACAGGACTAGTAAAGGGTTAGGGTTAGTACTACTCTAATACAGGACTAGTAAAGGGTTAGAGTTAGTACTACTCTAATACAGGACTAGTGAAGGGTTAGAGTTAGTACTACTCTAATACAGGACTAGTAAAGGGTTAGGGTTAGTACTACTCTAATACAGGACTAGTAAAGGGTTAGAGTTAGTACTACTCTAATACAGGACTAGTAAAGGGTTAGGGTTAGTACTACTCTAATACAGGACTAGTAAAGGGTTAGAGTTAGTACTACTCTAATACAGGACTAGTGAAGGGTTAGGGTTAGTACTACTCTAATACAGGACTAGTAAAGGGTTAGGGTTAGTACTACTCTAATACAGGACTAGTAAAGGGTTAGAGTTAGTACTACTCTAATACAGGACTAGTGAAGGGTTAGGGTTAGTACTACTCTAATACAGGACTAGTAAAGGGTTAGGGTTAGTACTACTCTAATACAGGACTAGTGAAGGGTTAGAGTTAGTACTACTCTAATACAGGATTAGTAAAGGGTTAGGGTTAGTACTACTCTAATACAGGACTAGTAAAGGGTTAGAGTTAGTACTACTCTAATACAGGACTAGTGAAGGGTTAGAGTTAGTACTACTCTAATACAGGACTAGTAAAGGGTTAGGGTTAGTACTACTCTAATACAGGACTAGTAAAGGGTTAGAGTTAGTACTACTCTAATACAGGACTAGTGAAGGGTTAGAGTTAGTACTACTCTAATACAGGACTAGTAAAGGGTTAGGGTTAGTACTACTCTAATACAGGACTAGTAAAGGGTTAGAGTTAGTACTACTCTAATACAGGACTAGTGAAGGGTTAGAGTTAGTACTACTCTAATACAGGACTAGTAAAGGGTTAGAGTTAGTACTACTCTAATACAGGACTAGTGAAGGGTTAGAGTTAGTACTACTCTAATACAGGACTAGTAAAGGGTTAGAGTTAGTACTACTCTAATACAGGACTAGTGAAGGGTTAGAGTTAGTACTACTCTAATACAGGACTAGTAAAGGGTTAGGGTTAGTACTACTCTAATACAGGACTAGTAAAGGGTTAGAGTTAGTACTACTCTAATACAGGACTAGTAAAGGGTTAGAGTTAGTACTACTCTAATACAGGACTAGTAAAGGGTTAGAGTTAGTACTACTCTAATACAGGACTAGTAAAGGGTTAGAGTTAGTACTACTCTAATACAGGACTAGTAAAGGGTTAGAGTTAGTACTACTCTAATACAGGACTAGTGAAGGGTTAGAGTTAGTACTACTCTAATACAGGACTAGTAAAGGGTTAGAGTTAGTACTACTCTAATACAGGACTAGTAAAGGGTTAGAGTTAGTACTACTCTAATACAGGACTAGTGAAGGGTTAGAGTTAGTACTACTCTAATACAGGACTAGTAAAGGGTTAGTACTACTCTAATACAGGACTAGTAAAGGGTTAGTACTACTCTAATACAGGACTAGTAAAGGGTTAGAGTTAGTACTACTCTAATACAGGACTAGTGAAGGGTTAGAGTTAGTACTACTCTAATACAGGACTAGTAAAGGGTTAGTACTACTCTAATACAGGACTAGTAAAGGGTTAGGGTTAGTACTACTCTAATACAGGACTAGTAAAGGGTTAGGGTTAGTACTACTCTAATACAGGACTAGTAAAGGGTTAGTACTACTCTAATACAGGACTAGTAAAGGGTTAGTACTACTCTAATACAGGACTAGTAAAGGGTTAGGGTTAGTACTACTCTAATACAGGACTAGTAAAGGGTTAGGGTTAGTACTACTCTAATACAGGACTAGTAAAGGGTTAGTACTACTCTAATACAGGACTAGTAAAGGGTTAGTACTACTCTAATACAGGACTAGTAAAGGGTTAGTACTACTCTAATACAGGACTAGTAAAGGGTTAGGGTTAGTAGTACTCTAATACAGGACTAGTAAAGGGTTAGTACTACTCTAATACAGGACTAGTAAAGGGTTAGTACTACTCTAATACAGGACTAGTAAAGGGTTAGTACTACTCTAATACAGGACTAGTAAAGGGTTAGGGTTAGTACTACTCTAATACAGGACTAGTAAAGGGTTAGGGTTAGTACTACTCTAATACAGGACTAGTAAAGGGTTAGTACTACTCTAATACAGGACTAGTAAAGGGTTAGTACTACTCTAATACAGGACTAGTAAAGGGTTAGTACTACTCTAATACAGGACTAGTAAAGGGTTAGTACTACTCTAATACAGGACTAGTAAAGGGTTAGGGTTAGTACTACTCTAATACAGGACTAGTAAAGGGTTAGGGTTAGTACTACTCTAATACAGGACTAGTAAAGGGTTAGTACTACTCTAATACAGGACTAGTAAAGGGTTAGTACTACTCTAATACAGGACTAGTAAAGGGTTAGTACTACTCTAATACAGGACTAGTAAAGGGTTAGGGTTAGTACTACTCTAATACAGGACTAGTAAAGGGTTAGGGTTAGTACTACTCTAATACAGGACTAGTAAAGGGTTAGTACTACTCTAATACAGGACTAGTAAAGGGTTAGTACTACTCTAATACAGGACTAGTAAAGTGTTAGTACTACTCTAATACAGGACTAGTAAAGGGTTAGTACTACTCTAATACAGGACTAGTAAAGGGTTAGGGTTAGTACTACTCTAATACAGGACTAGTAAAGGGTTAGGGTTAGTACTACTCTAATACAGGACTAGTAAAGGGTTAGTACTACTCTAATACAGGACTAGTAAAGGGTTAGTACTACTCTAATACAGGACTAGTAAAGGGTTAGTACTACTCTAATACAGGACTAGTAAAGGGTTAGGGTTAGTACTACTCTAATACAGGACTAGTAAAGGGTTAGAGTTAGTACTACTCTAATACAGGACTAGTGAAGGGTTAGAGTTAGTACTACTCTAATACAGGACTAGTAAAGGGTTAGGGTTAGTACTACTCTAATACAGGACTAGTAAAGGGTTAGAGTTAGTACTACTCTAATACAGGACTAGTGAAGGGTTAGAGTTAGTACTACTCTAATACAGGACTAGTAAAGGGTTAGGGTTAGTACTACTCTAATACAGGACTAGTAAAGGGTTAGAGTTAGTACTACTCTAATACAGGACTAGTAAAGGGTTAGGGTTAGTACTACTCTAATACAGGACTAGTAAAGGGTTAGAGTTAGTACTACTCTAATACAGGACTAGTGAAGGGTTAGGGTTAGTACTACTCTAATACAGGACTAGTAAAGGGTTAGGGTTAGTACTACTCTAATACAGGACTAGTAAAGGGTTAGAGTTAGTACTACTCTAATACAGGACTAGTGAAGGGTTAGGGTTAGTACTACTCTAATACAGGACTAGTAAAGGGTTAGGGTTAGTACTACTCTAATACAGGACTAGTGAAGGGTTAGAGTTAGTACTACTCTAATACAGGATTAGTAAAGGGTTAGGGTTAGTACTACTCTAATACAGGACTAGTAAAGGGTTAGAGTTAGTACTACTCTAATACAGGACTAGTGAAGGGTTAGAGTTAGTACTACTCTAATACAGGACTAGTAAAGGGTTAGGGTTAGTACTACTCTAATACAGGACTAGTAAAGGGTTAGAGTTAGTACTACTCTAATACAGGACTAGTGAAGGGTTAGAGTTAGTACTACTCTAATACAGGACTAGTAAAGGGTTAGGGTTAGTACTACTCTAATACAGGACTAGTAAAGGGTTAGAGTTAGTACTACTCTAATACAGGACTAGTGAAGGGTTAGAGTTAGTACTACTCTAATACAGGACTAGTAAAGGGTTAGAGTTAGTACTACTCTAATACAGGACTAGTGAAGGGTTAGAGTTAGTACTACTCTAATACAGGACTAGTAAAGGGTTAGAGTTAGTACTACTCTAATACAGGACTAGTGAAGGGTTAGAGTTAGTACTACTCTAATACAGGACTAGTAAAGGGTTAGGGTTAGTACTACTCTAATACAGGACTAGTAAAGGGTTAGAGTTAGTACTACTCTAATACAGGACTAGTAAAGGGTTAGAGTTAGTACTACTCTAATACAGGACTAGTAAAGGGTTAGAGTTAGTACTACTCTAATACAGGACTAGTAAAGGGTTAGAGTTAGTACTACTCTAATACAGGACTAGTAAAGGGTTAGAGTTAGTACTACTCTAATACAGGACTAGTGAAGGGTTAGAGTTAGTACTACTCTAATACAGGACTAGTAAAGGGTTAGAGTTAGTACTACTCTAATACAGGACTAGTAAAGGGTTAGAGTTAGTACTACTCTAATACAGGACTAGTGAAGGGTTAGAGTTAGTACTACTCTAATACAGGACTAGTAAAGGGTTAGTACTACTCTAATACAGGACTAGTAAAGGGTTAGAGTTAGTACTACTCTAATACAGGACTAGTGAAGGGTTAGAGTTAGTACTACTCTAATACAGGACTAGTGAAGGGTTAGAGTTAGTACTACTCTAATACAGGACTAGTAAAGGGTTAGGGTTAGTACTACTCTAATACAGGACTAGTAAAGGGTTAGAGTTAGTACTACTCTAATACAGGACTAGTGAAGGGTTAGAGTTAGTACTACTCTAATACAGGACTAGTAAAGGGTTAGAGTTAGTACTACTCTAATACAGGACTAGTAAAGGGTTAGAGTTAGTACTACTCTAATACAGGACTAGTGAAGGGTTAGAGTTAGTACTACTCTAATACAGGACTAGTGAAGGGTTAGAGTTAGTACTACTCTAATACAGGACTAGTGAAGGGTTAGAGTTAGTACTACTCTAATACAGGACTAGTGAAGGGTTAGAGTTAGTACTACTCTAATACAGGACTAGTAAAGGGTTAGAGTTAGTACTACTCTAATACAGGACTAGTGAAGGGTTAGAGTTAGTACTACTCTAATACAGGACTAGTGAAGGCCCAGTGCACTACTTTTGTTTAAAAAAAATACTAAATGTATTTCAGTGTTTACCAGCATTTGTAACTTGTAAGATCTGATAATACTTGTGGAATATAAAAATGCTTGCTTAATATATGTTTTGCAGTTTCTTGAAAAGCTTTGCAAATGTAATTATTTAAATGTGAAAACTGAAATGGTCTATTCATTCCTTTTCCATCTTAGTAGACGCTCTTATCCAGAGCAACTTACAGTAGTGAATCCATACATTTCTATACTTTTTCGTACTGGTTCACCGTCGGAATCAAACCCACAACCCTTAGTATTTAAAGCGCCATGATCTAACTGAGACACATCATCAGAAACCACTTGATGTCTCCATGTACTCAATTACTGTATTTTACATTGTTATATCGTCATGGTGATAGAAAGTCTACAGGTACAAACCTAGGTGACCAGCCTATGTACAATACAGTAAGTGGTTTGTAAAGTACGTGGTTTGGTTTAAGTGGTTTGTAAGAATGGTAAACTAATGCTGCACAGAAATAGGTTGTATTCCATGTTATTTAATTGAATGTAAATGTTTGAGGACACGGTTTCGTTATTTCTGGATTCCATTAGAATGACATCACAGAGAAAGAGACAGGGTTTTGTTCTTTCTGGATTCCATTAGAGATGACATCACAGAGAAAGAGACAGGGTTTTGTTCTTTCTGGATTCCATTAGAGATGACATCACAGAGAAAGAGACAGGGTTTTGTTATTTCTGGATTCCATTAGAGATGACATCACAGAGAAAGAGACAGGGTTTTGTTCTTTCTGGATTCCATTAGAGATGACATCACAGAGAAAGAGACAGGGTTTCGTTATTTCTGGATTCCATTAGAGATGACATCACAGAGAAAGAGACAGGGTTTTGTTCTTTCTGGATTCCATTAGAGATGACATCACAGAGAAAGAGACAGGGTTTTGTTCTTTCTGGATTCCATTAGAGATGACATCACAGAGAAAGAGACAGGGTTTTGTTCTTTCTGGATTCCATTAGAGATGACATCACAGAGAAAGAGACAGGGTTTTGTTCTTTCTGGATTCCATTAGAGATGACATCACAGCGAAAGAGACAGGGTTTTGTTCTTTCTGGATTCCATTAGAGATGACATCACAGAGAAAGAGACAGGGTTTTGTTCTTTCTGGATTCCATTAGAGATGACATCACAGAGAAAGAGAGAGGGTTTTGTTCTTTCTGGATTCCATTAGAGATGACATCACAGAGAAAGAGACAGGGTTTTGTTCTTTCTGGATTCCATTAGAGATGACATCACAGAGAAAGGGACAGGGTTTTGTTCTTTCTGGATTCCATTAGAGATGACATCACAGAGAAAGAGACAGGGTTTTGTTCTTTCTGGATTCCATTAGAGATGACATCACAGAGAAAGAGACAGAGTTGTGTTCTTTCTGGATTCCATTAGAGATGACATCACAGAGAAAGAGACAGGGTTTTGTTCTTTCTGGATTCCATTAGAGATGACATCACAGAGAAAGAGACAGGGTTTTGTTCTTTCTGGATTCCATTAGAGATGACATCACAGAGAAAGGGACAGGATTTAGTTCTTTCTGGATTCCATTAGAGATGACATCACAGAGAAAGAGACAGAGTTTTGTTCTTTCTGGATTCCATTAGAGATGACATCACAGAGAAAGAGACAGGGTTTTGTTCTTTCTGGATTCCATTAGAGATGACATCACAGAGAAAGAGACAGGGTTTTGTTATTTCTGGATTCCATTAGAGATGACATCACAGAGAAAGAGACAGGGTTTTGTTCTTTCTGGATTCCATTAGAGATGACATCACAGAGAAAGAGACAGGGTTTTGTTCTTTCTGGATTCCATTAGAGATGACATCACAGAGAAAGAGACAGGGTTTTGTTCTTTCTGGATTCCATTAGAGATGACATCACAGAGAAAGAGACAGGGTTTTGTTCTTTCTGGATTCCATTAGAGATGACATCACAGAGAAAGAGATAGGGTTTTGTTCTTTCTGGATTCCATTAGAATGACATCACAGAGAAAGAGACAGGGTTTTGTTCTTTCTGGATTCCATTAGAGATGACATCACAGAGAAAGAGACAGGGTTTTGTTCTTTCTGGATTCCATTAGAGATGACATCACAGAGAAAGAGACAGGGTTTTGTTCTTTCTGGATTCCATTAGAGATGACATCACAGAGAAAGAGACAGGGTTTTGTTCTTTCTGGATTCCATTAGAGATGACATCACAGAGAAAGAGACAGGGTTTTGTTCTTTCTGGATTCCATTAGAGATGACATCACAGAGAAAGGGACAGGATTTAGTTCTTTCTGGATTCCATTAGAGATGACATCACAGAGAAAGAGACAGAGTTTTGTTCTTTCTGGATTCCATTAGAGATGACATCACAGAGAAAGAGACAGGGTTTTGTTCTTTCTGGATTCCATTAGAGATGACATCACAGAGAAAGAGACAGGGTTTTGTTATTTCTGGATTCCATTAGAGATGACATCACAGAGAAAGAGACAGGGTTTTGTTCTTTCTGGATTCCATTAGAGATGACATCACAGAGAAAGAGACAGGGTTTTGTTCTTTCTGGATTCCATTAGAGATGACATCACAGAGAAAGAGACAGGGTTTTGTTCTTTCTGGATTCCATTAGAGATGACATCACAGAGAAAGAGACAGGGTTTTGTTCTTTCTGGATTCCATTAGAGATGACATCACAGAGAAAGAGATAGGGTTTTGTTCTTTCTGGATTCCATTAGAATGACATCACAGAGAAAGAGACAGGGTTTTGTTCTTTCTGGATTCCATTAGAGATGACATCACAGAGAAAGAGACAGGGTTTTGTTCTTTCTGGATTCCATTAGAGATGACATCACAGAGAAAGAGACAGGGTTTTGTTCTTTCTGGATTCCATTAGAGATGACATCACAGAGAAAGAGACAGGATTTTGTTCTTTCTGGATTCCATTAGAGAGCACATCACAGAGAAAGAGACAGGGTTTTGTTCTTTCTGGATTCCATTAGAGATGACATCACAGAGAAAGGGACAGGATTTTGTTCTTTCTGGATTCCATTAGAGATGACATCACAGAGAAAGAGACAGGGTTTTGTTATTTCTGGATTCCATTAGAGATGACATCACAGAGAAAGAGACAGGGTTTTGTTCTTTCTGGATTCCATTAGAGATGACATCACAGAGAAAGAGACAGGGTTTTGTTCTTTCTGGATTCCATTAGAGATGACATCACAGAGAAAGAGACAGGGTTTTGTTCTTTCTGGATTCCATTAGAGATGACATCACAGAGAAAGAGACAGGGTTTTGTTCTTTCTGGATTCCATTAGAGATGACATCACAGAGAAAGAGATAGGGTTTTGTTCTTTCTGGATTCCATTAGAATGACATCACAGAGAAAGAGACAGGGTTTTGTTCTTTCTGGATTCCATTAGAGATGACATCACAGAGAAAGAGACAGGGTTTTGTTCTTTCTGGATTCCATTAGAGATGACATCACAGAGAAAGAGACAGGGTTTTGTTCTTTCTGGATTCCATTAGAGATGACATCACAGAGAAAGAGACAGGGTTTTGTTCTTTCTGGATTCCATTAGAGATGACATCACAGAGAAAGAGATAGGGTTTTGTTCTTTCTGGATTCCATTAGAATGACATCACAGAGAAAGAGACAGGGTTTTGTTCTTTCTGGATTCCATTAGAGATGACATCACAGAGAAAGAGACAGGGTTTTGTTCTTTCTGGATTCCATTAGAGATGACATCACAGAGAAAGAGACAGGGTTTTGTTCTTTCTGGATTCCATTAGAGATGACATCACAGAGAAAGAGACAGGATTTTGTTCTTTCTGGATTCCATTAGAGAGCACATCACAGAGAAAGAGACAGGGTTTTGTTCTTTCTGGATTCCATTAGAGATGACATCACAGAGAAAGGGACAGGATTTTGTTCTTTCTGGATTCCATTAGAGATGACATCACAGAGAAAGAGACAGAGTTTTGTTCTTTCTGGATTCCATTAGAGATGACATCACAGAGAAAGAGACAGGGTTTTGTTCTTTCTGGATTCCATTAGAGATGACATCACAGAGAAAGAGACAGGGTTTTGTTCTTTCTGGATTCCATTAGAGATGACATCACAGCGAAAGAGACAGGGTTTTGTTCTTTCTGGATTCCATTAGAGATGACATCACAGAGAAAGAGACAGGGTTTTGTTCTTTCTGGATTCCATTAGAGATGACATCACAGAGAAAGAGACAGGGTTTTGTTCTTTCTGGATTCCATTAGAGATGACATCACAGAGAAAGAGACAGGGTTTTGTTCTTTCTGGATTCCATTAGAGATGACATCACAGAGAAAGGGACAGGGTTTTGTTCTTTCTGGATTCCATTAGAGATGACATCACAGAGAAAGAGACAGGGTTTTGTTCTTTCTGGATTCCATTAGAGATGACATCACAGAGAAAGAGACAGAGTTGTGTTCTTTCTGGATTCCATTAGAGATGACATCACAGAGAAAGAGACAGGGTTTTGTTCTTTCTGGATTCCATTAGAGATGACATCACAGAGAAAGAGACAGGGTTTTGTTCTTTCTGGATTCCATTAGAGATGACATCACAGAGAAAGAGACAGGGTTTTGTTCTTTCTGGATTCCATTAGAGATGACATCACAGAGAAAGGGACCGGGTTTTGTTCTTTCTGGATTCCTTTAGAGATGACATCACAGAGAAAGAGACAGGGTTTTGTTCTTTCTGGATTCCATTAGAGATGACATCACAGAGAAAGGGACAGGGTTTTGTTCTTTCTGGATTCCATTACAGATGACATCACAGAGAAAGAGACAGGGTTTTGTTCTTTCTGGATTCCATTAGAGATGACATCACAGAGAAATGGACAGGGTTTTGTTCTTTCTGGATTCCATTAGAGATGACATCACAGAGAAAGAGACAGGGTTTCGTTATTTCTGGATTCCATTAGAGATGACATCACAGAGAAAGCGACAGGGTTTTGTTCTTACTGGATTCCATTAGAGATGACATCACAGAGAAAGGGACAGGGTTTTGTTCTTTCTGGATTCCATTAGAGATGACATCACAGAGAAAGAGGCAGGGTTTCGTTATTTCTGGATTCCATTAGAGATGACATCACAGAGAAAGGGACAGGATTTTGTTCTTTCTGGATTCCATTAGAGATGACATCACAGAGAAAGAGACAGGATTTTGTTCTTTCTGGATTCCATTAGAGATGACATCACAGAGAAAGAGACAGGGTTTTGTTCTTTCTGGATTCCATTAGAGATGACATCACAGAGAAAGAGACAGGGTTTTGTTCTTTCTGGATTCCATTAGAGATGACATCACAGAGAAAGAGACAGGGTTTTGTTCTTTCTGGATTCCATTAGAGATGACATCACAGAGAAAGGGACCGGGTTTTGTTCTTTCTGGATTCCATTAGAGATGACATCACAGAGAAAGAGACAGGGTTTTGTTCTTTCTGGATTCCATTAGAGATGACATCACAGAGAAAGAGACAGGGTTTTGTTCTTTCTGGATTCCATTAGAGATGACATCACAGAGAAAGAGACAGGGTTTTGTTCTTTCTGGATTCCATTAGAGATGACATCACAGAGAAAGGGACAGGGTTTTGTTCTTTCTGGATTCCATTAGAGATGACATCACAGAGAAAAAGGCAGGGTTTCGTTATTTCTGGATTCCATTAGAGATGACATCACAGAGAAAGAGACAGGGTTTTGTTCTTTCTGGATTCCATTAGAGATGACATCACAGAGAAAGGGACAGGGTTTTGTTCTTTCTGGATTCCATTAGAGATGACATCACAGAGAAAGAGACAGGGTTTTGTTCTTTCTGGATTCCATTAGAGATGACATCACAGAGAAAGAGACAGGGTTTTGTTCTTTCTGGATTCCATTAGAGATGACATCACAGAGAAAGAGACAGGGTTTTGTTCTTTCTGGATTCCATTAGAGATGACATCACAGAGAAAGAGACAGGGTTTTGTTCTTTCTGGATTCCATTAGAGATGACATCACAGAGAAAGAGACAGGGTTTTGTTATTTCTGGATTCCATTAGAGATGACATCACAGAGAAAGAGACAGGGTTTTGTTCTTTCTGGATTCCATTAGAGATGACATCACAGAGAAAGAGACAGGGTTTTGTTCTTTCTGGATTCCATTAGAGATGACATCACAGAGAAAGAGACAGGGTTTTGTTCTTTCTGGATTCCATTAGAGATGACATCACAGAGAAAGAGACAGGGTTTTGTTCTTTCTGGATTCCATTAGAGATGACATCACAGAGAAAGAGATAGGGTTTTGTTCTTTCTGGATTCCATTAGAATGACATCACAGAGAAAGAGACAGGGTTTTGTTCTTTCTGGATTCCATTAGAGATGACATCACAGAGAAAGAGACAGGGTTTTGTTCTTTCTGGATTCCATTAGAGATGACATCACAGAGAAAGAGACAGGGTTTTGTTCTTTCTGGATTCCATTAGAGATGACATCACAGAGAAAGAGACAGGATTTTGTTCTTTCTGGATTCCATTAGAGAGCACATCACAGAGAAAGAGACAGGGTTTTGTTCTTTCTGGATTCCATTAGAGATGACATCACAGAGAAAGGGACAGGATTTTGTTCTTTCTGGATTCCATTAGAGATGACATCACAGAGAAAGAGACAGGGTTTTGTTATTTCTGGATTCCATTAGAGATGACATCACAGAGAAAGAGACAGGGTTTTGTTCTTTCTGGATTCCATTAGAGATGACATCACAGAGAAAGAGACAGGGTTTTGTTCTTTCTGGATTCCATTAGAGATGACATCACAGAGAAAGAGACAGGGTTTTGTTCTTTCTGGATTCCATTAGAGATGACATCACAGAGAAAGAGACAGGGTTTTGTTCTTTCTGGATTCCATTAGAGATGACATCACAGAGAAAGAGATAGGGTTTTGTTCTTTCTGGATTCCATTAGAATGACATCACAGAGAAAGAGACAGGGTTTTGTTCTTTCTGGATTCCATTAGAGATGACATCACAGAGAAAGAGACAGGGTTTTGTTCTTTCTGGATTCCATTAGAGATGACATCACAGAGAAAGAGACAGGGTTTTGTTCTTTCTGGATTCCATTAGAGATGACATCACAGAGAAAGAGACAGGGTTTTGTTCTTTCTGGATTCCATTAGAGATGACATCACAGAGAAAGAGATAGGGTTTTGTTCTTTCTGGATTCCATTAGAATGACATCACAGAGAAAGAGACAGGGTTTTGTTCTTTCTGGATTCCATTAGAGATGACATCACAGAGAAAGAGACAGGGTTTTGTTCTTTCTGGATTCCATTAGAGATGACATCACAGAGAAAGAGACAGGGTTTTGTTCTTTCTGGATTCCATTAGAGATGACATCACAGAGAAAGAGACAGGATTTTGTTCTTTCTGGATTCCATTAGAGAGCACATCACAGAGAAAGAGACAGGGTTTTGTTCTTTCTGGATTCCATTAGAGATGACATCACAGAGAAAGGGACAGGATTTTGTTCTTTCTGGATTCCATTAGAGATGACATCACAGAGAAAGAGACAGAGTTTTGTTCTTTCTGGATTCCATTAGAGATGACATCACAGAGAAAGAGACAGGGTTTTGTTCTTTCTGGATTCCATTAGAGATGACATCACAGAGAAAGAGACAGGGTTTTGTTCTTTCTGGATTCCATTAGAGATGACATCACAGCGAAAGAGACAGGGTTTTGTTCTTTCTGGATTCCATTAGAGATGACATCACAGAGAAAGAGACAGGGTTTTGTTCTTTCTGGATTCCATTAGAGATGACATCACAGAGAAAGAGACAGGGTTTTGTTCTTTCTGGATTCCATTAGAGATGACATCACAGAGAAAGAGACAGGGTTTTGTTCTTTCTGGATTCCATTAGAGATGACATCACAGAGAAAGGGACAGGGTTTTGTTCTTTCTGGATTCCATTAGAGATGACATCACAGAGAAAGAGACAGGGTTTTGTTCTTTCTGGATTCCATTAGAGATGACATCACAGAGAAAGAGACAGAGTTGTGTTCTTTCTGGATTCCATTAGAGATGACATCACAGAGAAAGAGACAGGGTTTTGTTCTTTCTGGATTCCATTAGAGATGACATCACAGAGAAAGAGACAGGGTTTTGTTCTTTCTGGATTCCATTAGAGATGACATCACAGAGAAAGAGACAGGGTTTTGTTCTTTCTGGATTCCATTAGAGATGACATCACAGAGAAAGGGACCGGGTTTTGTTCTTTCTGGATTCCTTTAGAGATGACATCACAGAGAAAGAGACAGGGTTTTGTTCTTTCTGGATTCCATTAGAGATGACATCACAGAGAAAGGGACAGGGTTTTGTTCTTTCTGGATTCCATTACAGATGACATCACAGAGAAAGAGACAGGGTTTTGTTCTTTCTGGATTCCATTAGAGATGACATCACAGAGAAATGGACAGGGTTTTGTTCTTTCTGGATTCCATTAGAGATGACATCACAGAGAAAGAGACAGGGTTTCGTTATTTCTGGATTCCATTAGAGATGACATCACAGAGAAAGCGACAGGGTTTTGTTCTTACTGGATTCCATTAGAGATGACATCACAGAGAAAGGGACAGGGTTTTGTTCTTTCTGGATTCCATTAGAGATGACATCACAGAGAAAGAGGCAGGGTTTCGTTATTTCTGGATTCCATTAGAGATGACATCACAGAGAAAGGGACAGGATTTTGTTCTTTCTGGATTCCATTAGAGATGACATCACAGAGAAAGAGACAGGATTTTGTTCTTTCTGGATTCCATTAGAGATGACATCACAGAGAAAGAGACAGGGTTTTGTTCTTTCTGGATTCCATTAGAGATGACATCACAGAGAAAGAGACAGGGTTTTGTTCTTTCTGGATTCCATTAGAGATGACATCACAGAGAAAGAGACAGGGTTTTGTTCTTTCTGGATTCCATTAGAGATGACATCACAGAGAAAGGGACCGGGTTTTGTTCTTTCTGGATTCCATTAGAGATGACATCACAGAGAAAGAGACAGGGTTTTGTTCTTTCTGGATTCCATTAGAGATGACATCACAGAGAAAGAGACAGGGTTTTGTTCTTTCTGGATTCCATTAGAGATGACATCACAGAGAAAGAGACAGGGTTTTGTTCTTTCTGGATTCCATTAGAGATGACATCACAGAGAAAGGGACAGGGTTTTGTTCTTTCTGGATTCCATTAGAGATGACATCACAGAGAAAAAGGCAGGGTTTCGTTATTTCTGGATTCCATTAGAGATGACATCACAGAGAAAGAGACAGGGTTTTGTTCTTTCTGGATTCCATTAGAGATGACATCACAGAGAAAGGGACAGGGTTTTGTTCTTTCTGGATTCCATTAGAGATGACATCACAGAGAAAGAGACAGGGTTTTGTTCTTTCTGGATTCCATTAGAGATGACATCACAGAGAAAGAGACAGGGTTTTGTTCTTTCTGGATTCCATTAGAGATGACATCACAGAGAAAGAGACAGGGTTTTGTTCTTTCTGGATTCCATTAGAGATGACATCACAGAGAAAGAGACAGGGTTTTGTTCTTTCTGGATTCCATTAGAGATGACATCACAGAGAAAGAGACAGGGTTTTGTTCTTTCTGGATTCCATTAGAGATGACATCACAGAGAAAGAGACAGGGTTTTGTTCTTTCTGGATTCCATTAGAGATGACATCACAGAGAAAGAGACAGGATTTTGTTCTTTCTGGATTCCATTAGAGATGACATCACAGAGAAAGAGACAGGATTTTGTTCTTTCTGGATTCCATTAGAGATGACATCACAGAGAAAGAGACAGGGTTTTGTTCTTTCTGGATTCCATTAGAGATGACATCACAGAGAAAGAGACAGGGTTTTGTTCTTTCTGGATTCCATTAGAGATGACATCACAGAGAAAGAGACAGGGTTTTGTTCTTTCTGGATTCCATTAGAGATGACATCACAGAGAAAGAGACAGGGTTTTGTTCTTTCTGGATTCCATTAGAGATGACATCACAGAGAAAGAGACAGGGTTTTGTTCTTTCTGGATTCCATTAGAGATGACATCACAGAGAAAGAGACAGGATTTTGTTCTTTCTGGATTCCATTAGAGATGACATCACAGAGAAAGAGACAGGGCAACCATTCTTACAATTACAACAATTGAACCCTGCAAGATTCTGTTCTTAATTATACAACTACATTTGTTGCCAAAGTGGAGATGCTGAATGTTACAGTAGTGATACAATAGTACACTATGAAAGACCCAGTGGTCTACTTTTGTGAAAAAAAATGTTTAAAAAAAAAAAGATAGATATTTTGAAAAACATTGTACATTTTTTGTGTAATTATTCTGCTTTTCCAGGGTTGCTGCAGCACCATCAGAACCCTTACCTCCCGCGGCTATGATGTAGCATTTAGGAGTGAGACACTGTGTCCTCTTACTGTAGGAGTGAGACACTGTGTCCTCTTACTGTAGGAGTGAGACACTGTGTCCTCTTACTGTAGGAGTGAGACACTGTGACATCTTACTGTAGGAGTGAGACACTGTGTCCTCTTACTGTAGGAGTGAGACACTGTGTCCTCTTACTGTAGGAGTGAGACACTGTGTCCTCTTACTGTAGAAGTGAGACACTGTGTCCTCTTACTGTATGAGTGAGACACTGTGTCCTCTTACTGTAGGAGTGAGACACTGTGCCCGCTTACTGTAGAAGTGAGACACTGTGACATCTTACTGTAGAAGTTATTGAGACATTATTGTTAAGTTTACAAATGTCTAGATGATAAAACGTTTCTATGACTGAAACGCAACGGGATAAACACTTGAATGTCACGTAGCCTATTAGTAGGCTCTATTTCTCAGAACCATTACAATGGAGAGCAGCGCATATATTCATGACTGTCCCCAACACAACACAACTTCAAACGGTATTTTATTTACAGAAACGTCAGAGCTGACTGGTGTCAAATATGTCCACATACTTTGACAAAGATCCATCCCCAAACACATTCTAGTCTTTGCGAAAGTATGTGCAAAGGGGAAGCTAGTAATATAAAACATGTTATTATGTGCGCAAAAACAATATGTCTAAAATTATGACATCTATAAACGCATGATCATATCTGGCAGAGAGACACTGAATGACCAAGAAGAAATGGAGCTGAGTGCACATAGGACAATAAATGAATTTCCTAACTGTTGCACATCAAATAAGAGCAAAGAAAACTCCGTGGGGTGACATGGTGATCAACCGGTGAATGCCACTTGTCACACACACACACACACACACACACACAGAGAGAGAGAGAGAGAGAGACCAAGCATCACAGAGCAATATTTAGAACAGTTTTGGCACGGGTAACTGACTTACCAGGTGTCTCTGGAAATTTTCGATCGATGATGTATATGGGCATTACATCCACCAATCAAACGTCCGTCAAAGGTCAATCAGATGCGGGGAGAGAATACGACCTGGAAATCGATATTCGTGAGAATGTGGAATACCTGTTTAGTTTAGTTTATTAGGATCCCCATTAGCTACAGCATATGCAGCAACTACTCTTCCTTTCTTGCTGTCTTTTCGTGGGTTTCAAGCACAACCCGCCTCTCTCTTCCCTTGTTGGCACAGAACGAGCACACAAGCTTATCTCGCCTACCTGTTAACGCCACGAGCCTACAACATCCCCCAGCCAGAGTCCAAGACAGTTGTATTTATATCTATATTGAACGGACGCTTGAGCGAGAAATGTAGGATAGATCAACGGAAAACTCTAATGAGCGGCATGTGAACGTGTGACCTGGCAGTGAAGTTCCCCTGTTACCGGTTACCGATACGTTGCGTCTCTAAAAGGCGGCGTTTAGAAGTGAGCCTGTTAACGAGGCTCGAGCTGCGAGCAGATGAGTAGCGCGCCACCAAGTCGCTCCTAAATAGCTGGGGAGAGCGGTTTTCGCCTGGAGCGAATGGGCTGCCTATACCGCGGTTCGGTCAGACATGCTTGGTGATGGTTGCTTCTTGCCTCTGATGTTGAATGTATTGCTTGTTCAAACTCCCTTATCTCAATGTAAGTTGCAACAAACCCCGGTCAGGGGCAGGCTCAAATTGTATATTGCGCAATGATCTTCATCCTCAGTCTTTGAGGCCTATACTGCCTGGTCTTTATAACAGAGCAATCACAGACACCACACAATAGCTTACACATGCAGACATGAATTTAATCGAGGAATGACAAAGTTGTCACACTGGACACATAGCCCACTTTTAAAACCAAATGTCTGCACAATATACACAAGTCTGAGCTACTATTTCTTAGTTGATAGCAGTTGATATTTTATCTTAGTGATCTTAGTGATACTGTGCCTCTCTTAAAAAACTATAGTTTTGGCAAGTCGGTTAGGACATCTACTTTGTGCATGACACAAGTAATTTTCCATCAATTGCTTACAGACATATTATTTAACTTGTAATTCACTGTATCACAATTCCAGTGGTTCAGAAGTCAGAAGTTTACATACATACATACCTTCGCCAAATACATTTAAACTCAGTTTTTCACAATTCCTCACAAATCCTAGTAAGAATTCCCTATTTTATGGCAGTTAGTATCACCACTTTATTTTAAGAATGTGAAATGTCAGCATAAAAGTAGAGAGAATTATTTATTTCAGCTTTTATTTCTTTCATCACATTCCCAGTGGGTCAGAGGTTTACATACACTCAATTAGTATTTGGTAGCATTGCCTTTAAATTGTTTAACTTGGGTCAAACATTTCTGGTAGCCTTCCACAAGCTTCCCACAATAAGTTGGGTGAATTTTGGCCCATTCCTCCTGACAGAGCTGGTGTAACGGAGTCAGGTTTTTAGGCCTCCTTGCTCGCACACACTTTTTCAGTTCTGTCCACACATTTTCTATATGATTGAGGTCAGGGCTTTGTGATGGCCACTCCAATACCTTGACTTTGTTGTCCTTAAGCCATTTTGCCACAGCGTTGGAAGTATGCTTGGTGTCATTGTCCATTTGGAAGACCCATTAGTGACCAAGCCTTAACTTCCTGACTGATGTTTTGAGATGTTGCTTCAATATATCCACAAAATTTCCCTACCTCATGATGCCATCTATTTTGTGAAGTGCACCAGTCCCTCCTGCAGCAAAGCACCCACACAACATGATGCTGCCACCCCTGTGCATCACGGTTGGGATTGTGTTCTTCGGCTTGCAAGCCTCCTCCTTTTTCCTCCAAACATAACGATGATCATTATGGCCAAACAGTTATATTTTTGTTTCATCAGACCAGAGGACATTTCTCCAAAAAGTACGATCTTTGTCCCCATGTGCAGTTGCAAACCGTAGTCTGGCTTTTTTATGGGCGTTTTGGAGCAGTGGCTTCTTCCTTGCTGAGCGACCTTTCAGGTTATGTCGATATAAGACTCGTTTTACTGTGGATATAGATACTTTTGTACCTGTTTCCTCCAGCATCGTCACAATATCCTTTGCTGTTGTTCTGGGATTGATTTGCACTTTTCACACCAAAGTATGTTCATCTCTAGAATGTATGTTCATGTCTAGGAGACCGAACACTTCTCCATCCTGAGCGGTATAACGACTGCATGGTCCCAAGGTGTTTTTACTTGCATACTATTGTTTGTACAGATGAAAATTGTATCTTCAGGCGTTTGGAAATTGCTCCAAAGGGTGAACCAGACTTGTGGAGGTCTACAATTTATATTCTGAGGTCTTGGCTGATTTCTTTGATTTTCCCATGATGTCAAGCAAAGAGGCACTGAGTTTGAAGGTAGACCTTGAAATACATCCACAGGTACACCTCCAATTGAGTCAAATCATGTCAATTAGCCTATTAAAAGCTTCGAAAGCCATGACATAATTTTCTCTAATTTTCAAAGGCTGTTTAAAGGCACAGTCAACTTAGTGAATGTAAACTTCTGACCCACTGGAATTGTGATACAGTGAATTATAAGTGAAATAATCTGTCTGGAAACAATTGTTGAATTAATTACTTGTGTCATGCACCGACTTGCCAAAACTATAGTTTGTTAACAAGAAATTTGGGAGTGGTTGAAAAACAAGTTTTAATGACTCTGAGTGTATGTAAACTTACAACTTCAACTGTGCATAGTCACTTTCACGCCACCACCTGGCTACTCAGCCCTGCTGCCTTATGTACAGGGGATGTTTTTTTAAATTTATTTTACCTTTATTTAACTAAAAGTGAGTTAAGAACAATAATTTGTTTTCAATGATGGCCTAACTGCCTGTTCAGGGGCTGAACAACAGATTTGTACCTTGTCAGCTCGGGGGTTTGAACTTGCAACCTTCTGGTTACTAGTCCAACGCTCTAACCACCAGGCTACCCTGCCGCCCCAGATGGTACTGGGTGGAGGCAGGCTAGTGAAGACTATTTAACAGTCTGATGGCCTTGAGATAGAAGTTATCTCTCGGTCCCAGCTTTGATGCAGCTGTACCTCACCTTGCTGTTTCTTGTTCATTCTTGTCATAATTGCGGCGGAAAACAATGATGCAATAGTATATGTGATAAAGCAGTAGGTAAATGCTGTACAAGCAAACACGCACACGCACACACGCACACAGTCAAAAACAGAATATAATTGTCTGGATGATTAGTCTGATTATTCTGCCTGGATCTTTAGTCCTGGAACAGACCAGACATGCCTCTCAGAGAGTGGGTTCTTTAATTCTGGAACAGACCGGACATGCCTCTCAGAGAGTGGGTTCTTTAATTCTGGAACAGACCGGACATGCCTCTCAGAGAGTGGGTTCTTTAATTCTGGAACAGACCAGATATACCTCTCAGAGAGTGGGTTCTTTAATTCTGGAACAGACCAGATATACCTCTCAGAGAGTGGGTTCTTTAATTCTGGAACAGACCAGATATACCTCTCAGAGAGTGGGCTCTTTAATTCTGGAACAGACCAGACATGCCTCTCAGAGAGTGGGTTCTTTAATTCTGGAACAGACCAGACATGCCTCTCAGAGAGTGGGTTCTTTAATTCTGGAACAGACCAGACATGCCTCTCAGGGAGTGGGAGACATGCCTCTCAGAGAGTGGGTTCTTTAGCCCTAGGAGATGACTGAAAAACCGTCCACTAGATGCAACAGTGAGCGCTATTACCATCAAGTAGGTTTGTTATTATGGATGTGGGTGGCTGATGAGTGGCTGATGGGTGTCAGCCGACTAAGAGGATCGCAGTCCCAGTAATAGGCAATCGTTTTTTAACTTGTTTTTTTACCCAGGTCCCAAACTGTAAGCTTTACCTTAACCATTCAGGAATTAATACCTAAACTAAATGTTGTAACCATTACCTTAACCATTCAGGAATTAATACCTAAACTAAATGTTTTAACCCTTACCTTAACCATTCAGAATTAATACCTAAACTAAATATTTTAACCATTACCTTAACCATTCAGGAATTAATACCTAAACTAAATGTTTTAACCATTACCTTAACCATTCAGGAGCTAATACCTAAACTAAATGCTTTAATCCTTTCCCAGAACCTTAACCCGTACCTTAACCATTCAGAATGAATGCCTAAACTTAACCTTTGACATTTGACCTTAATGTATAAATGTTAGATTCTGAATTGAGACTGTGAGAGCTTGTTGGGGTGCTTGTTTGCTTGCATGAGTGTGCTGCTGACATATATAAGTTCTGCAAAAATGTTGACTGTCTGTAAAAAATAAAAAATAAAAATCCCCAAGCTCTGTGTTTATTTATCTTTGGACATGATGATGATTCTAATTAGCTGTGACTCACAACCAGATACTCTCTTTCTCATGGAATATACATGTGGTTGAACATTGATAACTGTTGTTGACAGTCATCACTGTGATTCATAGGATGACATACTAGTTTGTTTGATCGGATTCCTCTTTTGAGTTTCTGCCTAAAAAAAGGAGTCGTTCCCTCCCATTGACTTCTCTGGAGGCTTTCTGGGGGCTCTAGTTCTAGGTTCCTGCAGGGCACTTTGTGGAACTCGTCTAAGGGAAGATCTCTGTCCAAATCTTAAGTGGTTGTTTCACAGTTGCCTGAGAGAGGAGTATATCTTTAGTCCTCTCTCTGGTGTTCTGTCTCCATCTCCTTCTCTCTGAATCCTTCCCTCATTCGTTCATTCGTTCACACTCTCTCTCTCTCTTCTCTTCTCTCGTTCTCGCTCTCTCTCCCGTTCTCTCTCTTATCTTCCTTCTCTCTTTGTCGTCTCTCTGTAATAGAGATGTTGCTGTCAATCAGTATCTCCCTGAGAGAGAGAGAGAGAGAGAGAGAGAGAGAGAGAGAGAGAGAGCGAGAGAGAGGGAGAGAGAGAGAGAGAGAGAGAGAGAGAGTGCGAGAGAGAGTGAGAGAGAGAGAGACAGAGAGAGAGCGACTTAAAGGTAGAGGACAGAATGTGGTAAACAGATAGAGAGTGATTGATAAGACTGAACCATTGTCAGAAATAAATCACAGGACCAGAATACTATGCCCCCTTGTCCCATGTAAAACCACCCAAGCGAAAACTACAGCAATTTATTTTTCTTTCCAATAGCGACTCCTGCAGAGAACCAATTATTTGAGATTCTTCCTGTGGAAACATTTTCCAAATTTGAAAAGGGGGTCAAACATGAAATATTCAAGCTCTCTGAATTGACATTCGCGCCACTGGATTCCATTTTTACACCTTTCTGTTTTGTTTCATTCTTTTGAAAACACAGTTCAACTCTTCTTAAACAGAGTAACTGTCACGTTCTGACCATCGTTTGCTGTGTGTTTTCCTTGTTTTAGTGTTGGTCATGACGTGAGCCGGGTGGGCATTCTATGTTGGATGTCTTGTTTTGTCTGTTTCTGTGTTTGGGCCTGATATGGTTCTCAATCAGAGGCAGGTGTTAGTCATTGTCTCTGATTGGGAACCATATTTAGGTAGCCTGGGTTTCACTGTGTGTTTGTGGGTGATTGTCCTTAGTGTCTTGATGTCCTTGTTCTGTGTGTATGTGCACCAGTATTAGGCTGTTTCGGTTTTCGTTACGTGTTTTATGTTAGTTTAAATTAACATGGATCGCAATCTACACGCCGCATTTTGGTCCGAATCTCCTTCACATACAGAAAACCGTGACAGTAACTCAATTATTCTTCAACTGCGTGTGTTTTTGGACAGAACTCCCAATAAAAGTAGTCTGTAGGGTCAAACAAGGCTTTTTAAATAGCTTCCTGGTATTTATTGGTATTTATTTTTAAAAAATGTAAAAAAAACAGTATATGTATATGTAAATAACATTAAAAGAAATGAGATCCATTAAAGTAGAATCCTTTAAGGGATGATTGTGTTGCTCTTCTTGACTGAGGAAATGTATACAGAACAAAGAAAGAGGCACTTTAACTGAAACAGGCGACGTGTGGATGACGTCGCTGAAACAGGCGACGTGTGGATGACGTCGCTGAAACAGGCGACGTGTGGATGACGTCGCTGAAACAGGCGACGTGTGGATGACGTCGCTGAAACAGGCAACGTGTGGATGACATCATGTCAGGATAATCATGATTCTGGAGCATTAGGAGGTAACTATACTCACTGTTTACTTTGGGTTGGTTGGACTTATTAAAATCCAAGCCTTGTGATATGTTCTCATGCGTATTAGATTCTGCTTTTTTAAAATGTTTTCATTACTCATTCTCTATTTTCAGAGGGAGTGAGGTTTTCAGTTCACGATTCTCATATTTCTCCTTTGATTGGAACCTATTGCCGGAGAGTGCTTAATGGCTGCTGTGTTACCGTAGGCAGGACTAGCAGTCAGCTGTGTTGTGACAGGGACTCACCCAGAGTCTACGCTAGCTACTGTTTGTGTTTTGTGTACAGTTGTCACGGGGCTAATGCACCCCGAGGAGAGGGATAGCGCCAGGTGCACATGTGTGCTAATGAATCATTTTTGCTAATTAAAAAGGAGAGACGACATACAGCGATATGTAAACACAAAGATACACACACACACACACACACACACACACACACAGGACACAACACGCTTACACACACCACATTGTGAGCTCAACAGATGGTCCATAAAATCCTTTTCTCATTTCCTCTCTTCTCTTCTGTCCTCTACCCCTCATTGATCCTGCATGAGAAAGTGATCCGTGTCCAGTTTCTCAACATAGAATAGGATCCTATTATTGGGCAGCTAGGACAGAATTTACATGTTAGTGTATTTCTGGGGGGGGGGGGGGGACACACACTCTCTGCTAGAATTACAATGATCTTTAATTCTGCTGTGTCTTCTTCCCTGTCTAGCATTCAGCGAATGTCAGCGTTTGTTGTTTCCATCTGATGTTTGCTTTCTCTTGTCATGGTAATTGATTCCATTAAGCAGGGAGCGCAACAGGAATTCATTATGGTGATCGGGGGGGGACTGTAGTGAAGCGGGTTGAGACTACAGAAGAAAGAGGTAATGCCTCCATTCACATTGACAGGGCTGTAGAGGAGCAGGTCGAGAGCTTCTAGTTCACATTGACGGGGCTGTAGTGGAGCAGGTCGAGAGCTTCTAGTTCACATTGACGGGGCTGTGGAGGAGCAGGTGGAGAGCTTCTAGTTCACATTGATGGGACTGTAGAGGAGCAGGTCGAGAGCTTCTAGTTCACATTGACAGGGCTGTAGTGGAGCAGGTCGAGAGCTTCTAGTTCACATTGATGGGGCTGTAATGGAGCAGGTCGAGAGCTTCTAGGTCACATTGACGGGGCTTTAGTGGAGCAGGTCGAGAGCTTCTAGTTCACATTGATGGGGCTGTAGTGGAGCAGGTCGAGAGCTTCTAGTTCACATTGACGGGGCTGTAGTGGAGCAGGTCGAGAGCTTCTAGTTCACATTGACGGGGCTGTAGTGGAGCAGGTCGAGAGCTTCTAGTTCACATTGATGGGGCTGTAGTGGAGCAGGTCGAGAGCTTCTAGGTCACATTGACGGGGCTGTAGGGGGGGGACTCTCTGCTAGAATTTCAATGATCTTTAATTCTACTGTGTCTTCTTCCCTGTCTAGCATTCAGCACTCTGTGCTCTTGAGTGTCAGCGTTTGTTGTTTCCATCTGATGTTTGCTTTCTCTTGTCATGGTAATTGATTCCATTAAGCAGGGAGCGCAACAGGAATTCATTATGGTGATCGGGGGGGGGGGGGGGGGGGACTGTAGTGGAGCGGGTTGAGACTACAGAAGAAAGAGGTAATGCCTCCATTCACATTGACAGGGCTGTAGAGGAGCAGGTCGAGAGCTCCTAGTTCACATTGACAGAGCTGAAAATCCTACAATGTGATTTTCTGGATTTTTTTTCCTCAGTTTTTCTTTCATAGTTGAAGTGTACCTATGATGAAAATTACAGGTCTCTCATCTTTTTAAGTGGGAGAACTTGCACAATTGGTGGCTGACTAAATACTTTTTTGCCCCACTTTACACACTCTCTAGACTATATATACACACTCACTAGACTATATATATACACTATATACACACTCACTAGACTATATGTAGAAAATGCCCATGGAGTTGGTGGAATACTCCTTTAATTCATTGCCATTTACTCAGCTGGGCCAGGGGCGCTCTAATTAGGTCAGGTGGAAATGTCCGACAGATCTCAACTCCATAAAAGGAGGAAATTGCCATCGCCTGATCTCGCTGCTTTCTCTTCCTTAACTCCATCTGATCCAGAAGTTCTGTGCGTCCATGAATCCACGTAAGTCCACCAACTATGTTAGCTTTCATCTGAATTATCTGTGGCGATCGGGAGAGTGGGCCATTCAGTTACTGTTAATAGTTATTACCGTGGAGCGCGGCTTGGAGCGCAGCTTCAAACATATTGTGTAATGTGAATTGTCAATGATCACAGCCCTACGGATCCTCATAGGCCAATTATGCAATCGATATGGTTTATGTGTATTGAAATGAATTATATGTACACATGAAGACAATTGAAAGAGTGAAATGAGAAACGTCATTGTTGCTAACTGATTGACTTTGATAATGGGGATTATAGATTGTATAACCATTCACTGTTTGTATTCTTTCATAATTTATGATAAATAGTTACGAGCCTAAATGACTCGCGGATGATTACTATTGACTTCTTAATGAACTGGACTGTTGAATTCCCTAAATGATGTTAATAATGAATGATATGGTTTGATCTTTGATTATGAATTTTATTGGATACATGTTATTTGTTTCCTTTGTGACGCAGCACAGACTACTCAGTAAATATACCACTTTATGGTTAAAGGAATTCCTGCCTCAGTCTCATCCATTCCTCTGTCACCTGACACGTGACCACCTGTTCACCTTCACTGTCAGTCATCCTACCTGTCCAGCTACACACACAGATTCCACGAATCTTTCACTATATATATATACACACTATATACACACTCACTAGACTATATATACACACTCACTAGACTATATATACACACTATTTACACACTCACAAGACTATATATACACACTATATACACACTCACTAGACTATATATACACACTATATACACACTCACACACACTAAACTGACACTCTCACACAAACCCACACACATTCCAATACACTACATACTCACACATGCATACTGACACAACACACACTCATACACACACACGCATACACACACACACACACACACACACACACACACACACACACACTCATAAGTTGCTGCTGCCACTCTGTTCTATATTTTACTCCTATTATTATCTATCCTGATAATTGTATCTATCCTGGTCACTTTACCCTGCCTTCATGAACATATTTACCTCAAATACCTTATTATTATAATCTATTCTGAAACCTATTCACTTTACCCTGCCTTCATGAACATATCTACCTCAAATACCTTATTATTACCTTTGATCTGGTACTGGTACTCCCTGTATATAGCTCCACATTGATCTGGTACTGGTACTCCCTGTATATAGCAGCACATTGATCTGGTACTGGTACTCCCTGTATATAGCAGCACATTGATCTGGTACTGGTACTCCCTGTATATAGCTCCTCATTGATCTGGTACTTGTACTCCCTGTATATAGCTCCTCATTGATCTGGTACTGGTACTCCCTGTATATAGCTCCACATTGATCTGGTACTTCCTGTATATAGCTCCTCATTGATCTGGTACTGGTACTCCCTGTATATAGCTCCTCATTGATCTGGTACTTGTACTCCCTGTATATAGCTCCTCATTGATCTGGTACTGGTACTCCCTGTATATAGCTCCACATTGATCTGGTACTTCCTGTATATAGCTCCTCATTGATCTGGTACTGGTACTCCCTGTATATAGCAGCACATTGATCTGGTACTGGTACTCCCTGTATATAGCTCCTCATTGATCTGGTACTGGTTCTCCCTGTATATAGCTCCACATTGATCTGGTACTGGTACTTCCAGTATATAGCAGCACATTGATCTGGTACTGGTACTTCCTGTATATAGCAGCACACCGCTCAATTATTGTGTATTGGATTCCTCTTGTGTTACTATTTTTAATTGTATTGATTTGATTGAACCTCAGTGTAAAACCAGCTCACAGGGTTGAACCGCCAGACCAACAGCCCCCTCTAGTGTCAGCTCTCATCTAGGAAAGTCTGTGTGTTCTAAAAAATATATAATCATTTGTTTTGTGTTTATTCGTTTTCACACATGTACAAGTGTGTATGCATTCGCATGTGTTAATTAGAAATGTGTTTTTTTATTTTTTTATATCCCAACTCTGTCTGAAACCCCTCAGAGAGAGGGGTCATGGGGAAATTAGGGTCAAGTGCTTTGCTCAAGGGCACATCGACAGTTTCTTTGACCTTGTCGACTCAGGGATTCGAACAAGCAACCGTTCGGTTACTGGCTCAACACTCTAACCGTTGGGCTACGTGTGTGTGTGTGTGTGTGTGTGTGTGTGTGTGTCCTTCTCCCGCAGTTAACCAGGAAGCAGACAAGTGCTGATGTGTCATTTTGACTGTGACCTTGGAGTTTGACCTTTGCACCACACTTCAGGTGTCCACATTCGTATTTTCATGTTGCTTCCAGCAGAACTCGGCTAGGTCAAACAAACGTCTGTGATTGCATATTCCCCAAAGACATTCGCTTGAAAAATTTGAAAAAATTACTGTTGTTTTTCCTTCTTGAGATACCGTAGCAACAACCTACCCAGAAACACTTCCTCAAAATAGGCTGAATTAATTAAGATAAAGATAAATTAAGAAAACACTAATTCATTTTGACGTTTCTGCCGAGGAGGTATTAGTTACGCAATTTCACGTCAAACTAAGATGTTTGGTGCGGTATTTCTGAAGTGGAAAAATGTGCATGAAAACTAGTCGTCTCCCTTTGAATGACAACAAACACTTAATTGTAGAATTGTGTCCATAGTTCCAACTGCTACTGGGAATAGTACTGTTGCCCAATCGCTGACGAAGAGGTGTAGACTTCGGGTACTGAACTTCGACTTGTCTATAAAAAAAAAATTAAAAGTGTGTGTCCCCCGAACAGTAGAAAAAAACTGGTCGAACCTCGAAATGAACATTAAGCTCAAAACATATTGTAATCTGAGCACATAGACACACACTCACGGACACTGAGCACACAGACACACACTCACAGACACTGAGCACACAGACACACACTCACAGACACTGAGCACACAGACACACACTCACGGACACTGAGCACACAGACACACACTCACAGACACTGAGCACACAGAAACACACTCACGGACACTGAGCACACAGACACACACTCACAGACACTGAGCACACAGAAACACACTCACGGACACTGAACACACAGACACACACTCAGACTGTTGTAATTTTAATGTGTTACAGAGTTAATGTTTAAGTTTATTCTTTGAGCTGTATCTAAAGATATTTATTTCGATTTATTTGCATATGTAATTGTATTGGGGGGTTGTGTTGAATTACGCTTTTTGACTGCAAGTCCCAGAATGCCTTGCGAGAGGAATGATAGAGAACGCGCCAATTATGTGCAGGTGCAGTTGATTTGGGCTGACTTTCCGATAGCATCTTACCTGCATTGCTCTGTACCAAAACAAAGTTGTTAAATGTAACGTGAACAAGTATTATTACTAAAAGAAGCTTTCGTATCAAACCCGACGTCCGAGTCATTACTTTGAAGTTAGTTAATCTAAAACAGACACTGAGCACACAGACACACACACTCACGGACACTGAGCACACAGACACACACTCACGGACACTGAGCACAGAGATACACACTCACTGACACTGAGCACACAGACACTGAGCACACAGACACACATGTTCTATACGGATAATTTGTTTTTCAACAGGACAATGACCCAAAACACACCTCCAGGCTGTATAAGGACTATTTGACCAAGGAGAGTGATGGAGTGCTGCATCAGATGACCTGGCCTCCACAATCACCCGACCTCAACCCAATTGAGATGGTTTGAGATGACTGCAGAGTGAAGGAAAAGTAGCCAACAAGTGCTCAGCATATGTGGGAAATCCTTCAAGACTGTTGGAAAAGCATTCCAGGTGAAGCTGGTTGAGAGAATGCCAAGAGTGTGCAAAGCTGTCATCAAGGCAAAGTGTGGCTACTTTGATGAATCTAAAATCTAAAATATATTTTGATTTGTTTAAAAATGTTTGGGGTTACTACATAATTCAATGTGTGTTATTTCAAAGTTTTGATTTCTTCAATATCTTTCTACAATGTCCAATGTATTCTACAACCTTTGAATGAGTATTTGTGCAAACTTTTAACTTGTACTATATGAAATGGGTAAAACAGTGTTTAAACATTATTAAAGTGATCAGTGTTCCATTATTAAAGTGACCAGTGTTCCATTATTATAGTGACCAGTGTTCCATTATTAAAGTGACCAGTGTTCCATTATTAAAGGGACCAGTGTTCTGTTATTAAAGGGACCAGTGTTCCATTATTATAGTGACCAGTGTTCCATTATTAAAGAGACCAGTGTTCCATTATTAAAGTGACCAGTGTTCCATTATTAAAGGGACCAGTGTTCTGTTATTAAAGGGACCAGTGTTCCATTATTATAGTGACCAGTGTTCCATTATTAAAGAGACCAGTGTTCCATTATTAAAGTGACCAGTGTTCCATTATTAAAGGGACCAGTGTTCCATTATTAAAGGGACCAGTGTTCCATTATTAAAGGGACCAGTGTTCCATTAGAAGAAGTTAAAGGGACCAGTGTTCCATTATTAAAGTGACCAGTGTTCCATTATTAAAGTGACCAGTGTTCCATTATTAAAGGGACCAGTGTTCCATTATTAAAGTGACCAGTGTTCCATTATTAAAGAGACCAGTGTTCCATTATTAAAGGGACCAGTGTTCCATTATTAAAGGGACCAGTGTTCCATTAGAAGAAGTTAAAGGGACCAGTGTTCCATTATTAAAGTGACCAGTGTTCCATTATTAAAGAGACCAGTGTTCCATTATTAAAGGGACCAGTGTTCCATTATTAAAGTGACCAGTGTTCCATTATTAAAGTGACCAGTGTTCCATTATTAAAGGGACCAGTGTTCCATTATTAAAGGGACCAGTGTTCCATTATTAAAGTGACCAGTGTTCCATTATTAAAGGAACCAGTGTTCCATTATTAAAGTGACCAGTGTTCCATTATTAAAGGAACCAGTGTTCCATTATTAAAGTGACCAGTGTTCCATTATTAAAATGACCAGTGTTCCATGTATATAGCGCAGCAGCCTCTAGTGTGCAGGGTTGAGTGGCCGGGTGATAGCTGGCTAATGACAGTGACTAAATTCAGGGCAGGGTACTGGGTGGAGGCCGGCTAGTAATATCTATTTTAATAGTCTGATGGCCTTGAGATAGAAGCTGTTTTTCAGTCTCTCGGTCCCAGCTTTGATGCACCAGTACTGACCTCGCCTTCTGGATGATAGTGAGGTGAACAGGCTGTGGCTCGGGTGGCTGAGGTCCTTGATGATCTTGGCCTTCCTGTGACATCGTGTGCTATAGATGTCCTGGAGGGCAGGCAGTGTGCCCCCGGTGATGCGTTGGGGCAGACCGCACCACCCTCTGGAGAGGGTTGCGGACGGTGCAGTTGCCGTTCCAGGCGGGTGATACAGCCCGACAGGATGCTCTCAATGGTTCATCTGTAAAAGTGTGTAAGGGTCTTATGGGCCAAGCTGACTTTCTTCAGCCTCCTGAGGTTGAAGAGATGCTGTTGAGCCTTATTCACCACACTGTCTATATGGATCGACCATTTCAGATTGTCAGTGATGTGAACAATGTTTTTGTGTTATTTCTTACATTATTAGCCCAGAATGTTTTTTTGCATTATTACAAACAGCTGGAAAATAACTTTTGGATATCAGAGCAGCAGTAACTCACAAGCATTTCGATTAGAAATGCGACTTTCCTGAATTCGATCCTGTGTTTGTCCCCCTTAAGGCGATTTAACTTATCCCAGAGGCTGCTCCAAGAGGTATTCGGAGTGGACTTTTAGTCCGACTCAGGAGGCGTGCACACCATCCACTGCTTCAGAGTATATTACTCGCTAATGTTCAGTCTCTGGACAAGCTCAGGGCGAGGATCTCCTTCCAGAGAGACATCAGGGACAATAACATACTCTGTTTCACAGACGTCCATACAGACAGCTGGGTTCTCAGAGTGCTTTATCTTTAATGAGCAGGCTGTGATCCCCTACTTAAGGGTGGCGTTAAGGGTGGCACCTCTGAGCTCTCGGTTTCATCTTGATATTATTCTGGAATTAGAGGAGAGGTGGAGTGGAGGAGGCTGGGTTTATGCAATCTCACTTCAAAGCTCAAATGAGCAAGACACACACACACACATAGTCTTGCGCAGCCAACCTTGTGGGGACATACAATTCAGTCCCATTCAAAATCCTATTTTCCCTAAATCCCTACCCTAAATCTTACCCTAGCTCCTAACCCTAACACTAATTCTAACCTTAACCCTAAACCCCTATAATTAGCATTTGAGCTTGTGGGAACCAATAAAATGTCCCCAGTTGGTCAAATTCTGGTTTGTTTACTATTCTTGTGGGGACTTCTGGTCCCCACAAGTATAGTTAAACACGTCCACAGTGAAGTGTGTGTGTGTGTGTGTGTGTGTGTGTGTGTGTGTGTGTGTGTGTGTGTGTGTGTGTGTGTGTGTGTGTGTGTGTGTGTGTGTGTGTGTGTGTGTATGCCACATCATAATTAAATCATAGCTGTGTCAGTGATGGCGGAAATGTGGTCCTCTTTTACTGTTAAAATTAAAATAGGTTTTTGTGGGATGTATTATCAAGTCTATATTGTGTGATGTTGATGGGAGTAATTATCAAATCTTAACACGATACACAACAAAGGAAAAAGACAGAAAGTAAGCAGTATGAATGTTTATTATTATTTATTAACTTGTTTGATTAAATCCCAGTGTTGATGTACATTTGTTAATTCATCAATCAATAAATCAATCAATAAAATGTAAGTTTCTTTTACATTAACAGTTGTTACAAGCTTTACAGTAACCTGGCCTACACCACAAAGAGCTTTACAGTAACCTGGCCTACACCACAAAGAACTTTACAGTAACCTGGCCTACACCACAAAGAGCTTTACAGTAACCTGGCCTACACCACAAAGAACTTTACAGTAACCTGGCCTACACCACAAAGAGCTTTACAGTAACCTGGCCTACACCACAAAGAGCTTTACAGTAACCTGGCCTACACCACAAAGAGCTTTACAGTAACCTGGCCTACACCACAAAGAGCTTTACAGTAACCTGGCCTACACTACAAAGAGCTTTACAGTAACCTGGCCTACACCACAAAGAGCTTTACAGGAACCTGGCCTACACCACAAAGAGCTTTACAGTAACCTGGCCTACAGCACAAAGAGCTTTACAGTAACCTGGCCTACAGCACAAAGAGCTTTACAGTAACCTGGCCTACACCACAAAGAGCTTTACAGTAACCCAGCTTAGACCACAAAGAGCTTTACAGTAATCTAACAGGATAGATTAAAATAAAAGAAAGTTAGAATACCCATCATTTCATCACTCAACACAACCTCCAAGTTTAATAAATAAAATGCATCATTTCAGAAGAGTTTCTGTCCAACACCATCAAGTAGTCTTTTGTTGGTCAGAATTGTTTTATTCAGCAGCCTTCTGATGAGCAACAAGCAACAGATCCCATCTAGTGGGTCAGGGAGTGACAAGGTTGTTACACTTTGGACAACACAGAGTGTGATAGCCCCAGAAGTAGATGCCCACATAACTAATCCGCATGAGAAAAATATGCAAATCCTCAAGAAACCCCAATCAAGATATTCATTGATCGACTGATTGTAGAAGTGTGGTGGTCGTTATCCCAACTAGCAGAGCGAGGACTGTAAGTGCTACAGGCTGAGCGGAATTCATAGCCCTGTTTCTGTTGCAGAGACTTCCCTCACAGCAGGACACAGAACCAGAGTCAGAACCGGAACCACACATGCTCCTGGAGACACAGCCTCGAAGAGTCACAGACCGACCATTACTTGCTGTCACTACAGAGAAAATATTACATTAGATTTTTTTTAAATATTGTCAAAAACAATACAATATGAATGAAATTTACAGAGATAATTCAAATAAACCTAACATTTCTTATGACTGTATTCATTACACAAGGACCAAAGTATAGCATGAACACAACCAAACACATTAATTGTATGTACTGTACCTGTGTCATTAAGACAGTGATCCTGAACTCCCTGGCAGGTCACAGCCTGATTACAAACCTCATCTTCTGGATCGGTGCAAGAAAAACACTGAAGTCCATTGTGGGGGTCGTCTGGAGAAACAACAGGACAACTCATGTAAGAATCAGACAACTAAAAATAATCTAATTCAACAAAGAACAATGGAGTTCAAAGTTCAGAAGAATACTGACCAGAGAAAGTGTCACTGTTGCAGCCAGATGAGTTGCAGCACGAAGAAGTGAATTGATGGAAACCGATATTCCAAGACATTTTGGGGCTTGACTGACAAAAATGGTCATCCATGCATCCCTTCACGATCCTCTCATTGATACTTGAGTTTGAAACTGAAAGGTAAAAGATAAAAAATAAAATGATTCATAACAATGGTAAGACAGTACTAGAGAAGGTATACTCAGTGCTGGATGAGACAATGCCAAGAGTGTGCAAAGCTGTCATCAAGGCAAATGGTGGCTACTTTGAAGAATCTCAAATGTACAACATATTTCAATTTGTTTAACACTATTTTTGGTTACTACATGATTCCATATGTGTTATTTCATAGTTTTGTTGTCTTCACTATTATTCTACCCTTGAATGAATAGGTGTGTCCAAACTTTTGACTAGTACTGTAAGTATTCACACCCCTGAGTCCATACTTTGTAGAAGGACCTTTGGCAGCGATTAGAGCTGTGAGTCTTTCTGGGTAAATCTCTACTAAGAGCTTTCCACACCTGGATTGTGCAACATTTGACCATTATGTTTTTCAAAATTCTTCAAGTTCTGTCAAATTGGTTGTTGATCATTGCTAGATAACCATTTTCAGGTCTTGCTATAGATTTTCAAGTGGATTTAAGTCAAAACTGGCCACTCAGGAACATTCACCATCTTCTTGGTAAGCAACTCCAGTGTAGATGTGGTCTTGTGTTTTTAGGTTATTGTCCTGCTGAAAGGTGAATTCATCTCCCAGTGTCTGGTGGAAAGCAGACTGAACCAGGTTTTGCTCTAGGATTCTGCCTGTGCTTATCCTGAAAAACTCCCCAGTCCTTAACAATTACAAGTGTCATGACTGGCCTGTTCGGGTTACCGTGGATCCTACAGAGATACCTCTCACACTCACCAGCGGGGGTATGGAAGTGGGAGGTTTAATGACATCCATTGTAAATCGTTGTTGACAAAAAATGCACCAAAGTGTGCTTTTCTCTGTTTTGAAATCCCCATTTTGTGTAAAATGTGTCATATTGTGTTGGCCCGCTAGGGACCCGTGTGTTTGTGTATCTTATATTATAATTTCAGCTTGTTAGTAAATAAGTAATCAACTAAATTTGTGTGGTACGGACTTATTTAGTGGGACTCGGGTTTGTGCAGATTCCAGGATTATGCCACATTCAGAATGCGACTATGGAGGAAATTAATTAATTGGTGACTGTTGTGAAATCGATATTCTGATATTCTTTGAGTTAATTTGGAAAATAGAAACTCAACAAAGCCAAACTTTCCCATGGTGCCCCCGGTTAATGAGTTAATAATTGCCTGATTCATTTAATCACGTAATTATAAACCGTTAATCATTCGATGAGCAGCAGTCGTCACATTAATCAATACAACGTTACGACACAAGCATACACATAACATGATTCAGCCACCACTATGCTTGAAAATACGGAAAGTGATATTCAGTAATATGTTGTATTGGATTTGCCCCAAACATTTAACTTTGTATGCTGGACAAAAATAGAATTGCTTTGTAAATTTTTTTACAGTATTTCTTTAGTGGCATGTTGCAAATAGGGGGCATGTTTTGGATTATTTTTTTTATTCTGTACAGGCTTCCTTCTTTTTACTCTGTCAATTAGCAACTTCAATGTTGTTGATCCATCCCCAGTTTTCTCTTATCACAGTCATCAAACTCTGTAACTGTTTGAAAGTCACCATTGGCCTCATGGTGAAATCCCTGAGCGGTTTCCTTCCTCTACGGCAACTGAGTTAGGAAGGACACCTGTACCTTTGTAGTGACTGGGTGTATTGATACACCATCCAAAGTGTAATTAATTACTTCACCATACTCAAAGGAATATTCATTGTCTGCTGTTTTACCCATCTACTAATAGATGCTCTTCTTAGTGAGGCATTAGAAAACCTCCCTGATAACTGTTGTTGAAAAAACTCAACATTTAATCCATTTTAAATTCAGGCTGTAACACATCAAAATGTGGAAAAAGTCAAGGGGTGTGAATAGTTTCTGAAGGTACTAACTCACTTATTATAATAATTAATGAAAACATAATCAATGAAAACAATTCCAGTCACAGATTTTTTTGAGTTTTAACTTACCAACGTTGGGGTTGGTTGCTGTACGGTCTTTTCCCCAGCGGATATCAATGTCAACGTCCCAAATGCTAAAATGGATGCGTCCTCTGTCATTAACAACTACAATGTCAAAAGTCAAACAAAGGGGATATTTCAAAACATGTGACAAATTAATTAATACTACTTTTACTATGTCCATTCAAATGTACAATGTAAATTATTCACGCAAGTAGTCAAAGTGCAGTCTCAAGAGGTTTTCTCTGGCTTAGATAAAATGATATGTTTAATTAATCTTACCAGAGGATTGCAGAGAGCTGCTGGAGTTTGTGGAACACACTTGTCCATCACTGCAGGTCTCCAGGGTTTGTTCTAAGCAGTGGGTGTCTGCTGGATCTTTACAGGTGAAACACTGCAGAGCGGCTGAACAAGAGACGGCTACAAGAAACATTAATGTACAGTCACCAGACCTGGGTTCAAATAATATTTAAAATAATTTGAATTACTTTCACAATTCACATACATTTCAATTTAAAATATTTGGATGTGATTAATTAGAATATACAAGTGAAACGTATCGGCATGTATTACAAAATACTCAAACATACAAATATTTAAAGACTGTAAACATTTCAATATACTTGAACCCAGGTCTGTTTGGTCCTAGTGTTATTTGAGATCACATATTTGGAAACAAGAATTTGAGAATTGTTTCAAATAGTAGGATATTTATAGGACATTTTTTTTAAGATACTTTCAAATACTTTTAATTTATGAAGTTTATTCGGCACCAATATTATTTGAAAATACTCAAATATACAAGAATATAAGAATTTAACTAACAAATACTTAATTACACAGGTATTTGAACCTAAGTCTGAAAGTAACACAATTGTCTTATTACAACATACAACTAACCAAATGAAAGATGTAGAATATATTACCAATGCAGAGCAGCATACAAGCCAGCAAGAGAACGATGGTGTGTTTCATTCTGAGTTGGAAGCAACGATTACCAGTACAACTAATGCCTGTTTCCAGGACCTTATATAATGTGTAGTCACAAAAGAGTGAAAGACAAAATGGAAAACAATAAGAATGATGTGTCAATCAATCTTTGTTTGTTCCTGGGGGCATTGCAAAACCAATCTAACCGGAATATTTACCACACAGACATTGTCACCATGTTAAAATCCACCTAACTCCTCGCTCCCACCCTTTTCCCAGAACCTACCAGTATATCACATTCACATTTCCTTCAGGCTCAAACAAAGACAGTTGAGAAATATGATACTGCACAGAACAAAAGCAGAATATTTCATGTCATGTTATCGTTGCATGCCTTAACATGTTCCCAGTATATTCAATTGCTGAAATATTGTGTGTTTGTGCATGATGAGTATCAGTATGTGTTTTGAGTCATTGTTCAGGCATACAATGTGTTTTTAATCCTCTCCATACTAGGTAAAGACGTTCTAAAAGACTGGACATCTGTTGACTAAAAGACTGGACATCTACGGTCTAAAAGACTGGACATCTGGACCCTTCAGTCAGCTCTCCTGACTCCGTGACCCTTCAGTCAGCTCTCCTCTCCCCCTGCCCTTCAGTCAGCTCTCCTGACTCCGTGACCCTTCAGTGAGCTCTCCTGACTTCGTGACCCTTCAGTCAGCTCTCCTGACTCCGTGACCCTTCAGTCAGCTCTCCTGACTTCATGACCCTTCAGTCAGCTCTCCTGACTTCATGACCCTTCAGTCAGCTCTCCTGACTCCGTGACCCTTCAGTGAGCTCTCCTGACTCCGTGACCCTTCAGTCAGCTCTCCTCTCCCCCTGCCCTTCAGTGAGCTCTCCTGACTCCGTGACCCTTCAGTCAGCTCTCCTGACTCCGTGACCCTTCAGTCAGCTCTCCTGACTTCGTGAGGTAGCAGCAAGATCACAGCAAACCTACCAAACAATTCAACCTCATCACTTTACCCAGCTGTTTATGACATCTGTTCATTCAGGTTTAGATAGGAATAAAACACTGAATACCATTACTATCTACTGGATACCATTACTATCTACTGGATACCACTACTATCTACTGGATACCATTACTATCTACTGGATACCATTACTATCTACTGGATACCATTACTATCTACTGGATACCACTACTATCTACTGGATACCATTACTATCTACTGGATACCACTACTATCTACTGGATACCATTAATATCTACTGGATACCATTAATATCTACTGGATACCATTACCATCTACTGGATACCACTACTATCTACTGGATACCACTACTATCTACTGGATACCATTACTATCTACTGGATACCATTACTATCTACTGGATACCATTAATATCTACTGGATACCATTACTATCTACTGGATACCATTACTATCTACTGGATACCATCACTATCTACTGGATACCATTACTATCTACTGAATACCATTACTATCTACTGGATACCACTACTATCTACTGGATACCACTACTGTGGTACTTCATGTTTCATCTGTTTTTCTGCATCCTCTCTTTCTATTTATCTTTCTCTCTCTCGCTATCTCTCTCTCTTTTTCTATCTCTCTCTATTTCTACCTCTTTCTTTCTCTTTGTCTCAGTCTCTCTGCCAGTCTCAGGAGGAGTTGAATCCTGAGTTACCCTCTCCCTATAATCTCTCTCTCTCTCTCTCTCTCTCTCTCTCTCTCTCGCTCTCTCTCTCTCTCTCATCTCTTTCTATTTAAATTCAATTCAAAGAGCTTTATTGGCATGGAAACGTGTTTACATTGCCAAAGAAAATGGAACAGACAATAAACAAAAAGGGAAATAAACAAGGGAAATCAGAAATTAACAGTAAACATTACACTCACAAAAGTTTAAAAATAATATAAATTTCTAATGTATTATTGGCCATGTACAGTGTTGTAAAAATGTGCAAGTGGTTCATCTCTCACTCTATCCTCTATAATCTCCCCATCATCTCTCTGTATCATCTCTCTCTGTCATCTCTCTTTATCTCTCATATCTCTCTCTCTATCACCTATCTCTCTATCGTATCTCTCTATCATCTCTGTATTGTCTCTCTCTATCATCTCTCTCTCTATCATCTATATATCTTTCTCTATATCATCTATAGATCTTTCTCTCTATCATCTCTCTCTATCACCTATCTCTCTATCACCTCTGTATTGTCTCTCTCTATCATCTCTTTATCTCTATCATCTATATATCTTTCTCTATATCATCTCTTTCTATTATCTCTCTCTCTCTATCATCAATCTTTCATCTCTCTCACTCTCTCTCTCTTTCTCTCTATCATCTCTATCATCTATCTATACAGTGCCTTGCGAAAGTATTCGGCCCCCTTGAACTTTGCGAACTTTTGCCACATTTCAGGCTTCAAACATAAAGATATAAAACTGTATTTTTTTGTGAAGAATCAACAACAAGTGGGACACAATCATGAAGTGGAACGACATTTATTGGATATTTCAAACTTTTTTAACAAAACAAAAACTGAAAAATTGGGCGTGCAAAATTATTCAGCCCTTTTACTTTCAGTGCAGCAAACTCTCTCCAGAAGTTCAGTGAGGATCTCTGAATGATCCAATGTTGACCTAAATGACTAATGATGATAAATACAATCCACCTGTGTGTAATCAAGTCTCCGTATAAATGCACCTGCACTGTGATAGTCTCAGAGGTCCGTTAAAAGCGCAGAGAGCATCATGAAGAACAAGGAACACACCAGGCAGGTCCGAGATACTGTTGTGAAGAAGTTTAAAGCCGGATTTGGATACAAAAAGATTTCCCAAGCTTTAAACATCCCAAGGAGCACTGTGCAAGTGATAATATTGAAATGGAAGGAGTATCAGACCACTGCAAATCTACCAAGACCTGGCCGTCCCTCTAAACTTTCAGCTCATACAAGGAGAAGACTGATCAGAGATGCAGCCAAGAGGCCCATGATCACTCTGGATGAACTGCATAGATCTACAGCTGAGGTGGGAGACTCTGTCCATAGGACAACAATCAGTCGTATATTGCACAAATCTGGCCTTTATGGAAGAGTGGCAAGAAGAAAGCCATTTCTTAAAGATATCCATAAAAAGTGTTGTTTAAAGTTTGCCACAAGCCACCTGGGAGACACACCAAACATGTGGAAGAAGGTGCTCTGGTCAGATGAAACCAAAATTGAACTTTTTGGCAACAATGCAAAACGTTATGTTTGGCGTAAAAGCAACACAGCTCATCACCCTGAACACACCATCCCCACTGTCAAACATGGTGGTGGCAGCATCATGGTTTGGGCCTGCTTTTCTTCAGCAGGGACAGGGAAGATGGTTAAAATTGATTGGAAGATGGATGGAGCCAAATACAGGACCATTCTGGAAGAAAACCTGATGGAGTCTGCAAAAGACCTGAGACTGGGATGGAGATTTGTCTTCCAACAAGACAATGATCCAAAACATAAAGTAAAATCTACAATGGAATGGTTCAAAAATAAACATATCCAGGTGTTATAATGGCCAAGTCAAAGTCCAGACCTGAATCCAATCGAGAATCTGTGGAAAGAACTGAAAACTGCTGTTCACAAATGCTCTCCATCCAACTTCACTGAGCTCGAGCTGTTTTGCAAGGAGGAATGGGAAAAAAATGTCAGTCTCTCAATGTGCAAAACTGATAGAGACATACCCCAAGCGACTTACAGCTGTAATCGCAGCAAAAGGTGGCGCTACAAAGTATTAACTTAAGGGGGCTGAATAATTTTGCACGCCCAATTTGTCAGTTTTTGATTTGTTAAAAAAGTTTGAAATATCCAATAAATGTCGTTCCACTTCATGATTGTGTCCCACTTGTTGTTGATTCTTCACAAAAAAATACAGTTTTATATCTTTATGTTTGAAGCCTGAAATGTGGCAAAAGGTCGCAAAGTTCAAGGGGGCCGAATACTTTCGCAAGGCACTGTATATATATCATATATTTATATTCTCTCTCTCTCTCTCTCTATTATCTCTCTCTCTCTCTATCATCTCTCTCTATCATCTATATATATTTTTCTCTATCACCTCTCTCAATCATATTTATCTCTCTATCATCTATCTATCTCTCTCTCTATCATCTCTCTCGACCATCTATATATCATTCTCTCTATCATAGATCTCTATCATCTATCTCTGTCAACTGAATTCAAATCAATTCAAGGGGCTTTATTGGCATGGGAAACATATGTTAACAATGCTAAAGCAAGTGAGGTAGGAAATAGACAAAAGTGAAATAAACAATAAAAATTAACAGTAAACATTACACATACAGAAGTTCCAAAACAATAAAGACATTACAAATGTCATATTATATATATATACAGTGTTGTAACAATGTACAAATGGTTAAAGGACACAAGATAAAATAAATAAGCATAAATATGGGTTGTATTTACAATGGTGTTTGTTCTTCACTGGTTGACCTTTTCTTGAGGCAACAGGTCACAAATCTTGCTGCTGTGATGGCACCCAGTAGATAGTAGGGAGTTTATCAAAATCGGGTTTGTTTTCGAATTCTTTGTGGATCTGTGTAATGTGAGGGAAATATGTTTCTCTAATATGGTCGTAGATTTGGTAGGAGGTCAGGAAGCGCAGCTCAGTTTCCACCTCATTTTGTGGGCAGTGTGTACATAGCCTGTCTTCTTTTGAAAGCCAGGTCTGCTTACGGTGGCCTTTCTCAATAGCAAGGCATTGCTCACTGAGTCTGTACATAGTCAAAGATTTCCTTAATTTTGGGTCAGTCACAGTGGTCAGGTATTCCTCCACTGTGTACTCTCTGTTTAGGGCCAAATAGCATTCTAGTTTGCTCTGTTTTTTATTAATTCTTTCCAATGTTTCAAGTAATTATATTTTTGTTTTCTCGTGATTTGGTTGGGTCTAATCTTGTTGCTGTCCTGGGGCTCTGTGGGGTGTGTTTGTGTTTGTGAACAGAGCCCCAGGACCAGCTTGCTTAGGGGACTATTCTCCAGGTTCATCTCTCTGTAGGTGATTGTCACGTCCTGACTTTAGTTCCTTTTTATGTCTCTGTTTTAGTTTGGTCAGGGCGTGAGTTGGGGTGGGCATTCTAGGTTTTTGTTCTAGGTTTTGTATTTCTGTGTTTGGCCTGGTATGGTTCTCAATCAGAGGCAGCTGTCGATCGCTGTCTCTGATTGAGAACCATACTTAGGCAGCCTGTTTTCCCACTATGATTTGTGGGTAGTTATTTTCTGTTTAGTGTTTTTGTTGCACCTTGCAGAACTGTTCGTTTGTCGGTTTGTTGTTTTTGTTCCAGTATTCATCTTTATTTAAATCATTATGAATACGTACCCCGCTGCTCTTTCGTCCTCTTCTCCTTCACCCGACGACAATCGTTACAGAACTACCCACCACCAACGGACCAAGCAGCGTGGCAAAAAGGAGGAATGGACATGGGAGGACATTCTGGACGGGAAGGGATCCTACACATGGGAGGAGATCCTGGCTGGAAGGGATCGCCTCCCATGGGAACAGGTGGAGGCAGCCAGGAGAGCGGAGGCAGCAGGAAAAGGGAACCGGCGATACGAGGGAACACGGCTGGCAAGGAAGCCCGAGAGGCAGCCCCCAAATATTTTTGGGAGGGTGCACACGGGGGAGTGTGAGCCTGAGCCAACTCCCCGTGCTTACCGTGGTGGGCGTCATACTGGTCAGGCACCGTGTTATGCGATGGAGCGCACGGTGTCCCCAGGACGCGTTCTTAGCCCTGTGCTCTACATCCCAGCTCCCCGCATCTGCTGGGCTAGGGTGAGGATCCAGCCAGGGCAGATGGTGCCAGCCCTGCTCTCCAGACAGACAGTGCGTCTCCTCGGGCCAGGATATCCTGCGTCGGCTCTGCACACTGTGTCTCCCGTGTGTCTACACAGCCCAGTGCGTCCTGTGGCTGCGCCCTGCACGTGCCGGGGTAAAAATCACAATTCAGCCAGGACGGGTTGTGCAGGCCCTTAGTTCGAGACCTCCAGTGCGCCTCCATGGCCCAGTCTATCCTGCACCTCCTCCGAGGACCAGGCTGTCTCTCCGTCTCCTCCCTCCAGGTTCTCCCGCCTGGCCGGCGCTTCCAGAGTCTCCCTCCTGTCCGGAGCTGCCAGAGCCGCCCGTCAGTCAGGAGCTGCCAGAGTCGCCCGGTGGCGGATGGTCTCCTGAGGGATCTCCTCCCAGAACCTGGACTAAAGCATCCGCCAACTCCTGGACAGTCTGTGGTGCAGCGTGGAGTTGGTGGATGGAGCGAGACATGATGTCCCAGATGTGCTCAATTGGATTCAGGTCTGGGGAACGGGCGGGCCAGTCCATAGCATCAATGCCTTCCTTTTGCAGGAACTGCTGACACACTCCAGCCACATGAGGTCTAGCATTGTCTTGCATTAGGAGGAACCCAGGGCCAACCGCACCAGCATATGGTCTCACAAGGGGTCTGAGGATCTCATCTCGGTACCTAATGGCAGTCAGGCTACCTCTGGCGAGCACATGGAGGGCTGTGCGGCCCCCCAAAGAAATGCCACCCCACACCATGACTGACCCACCGCCAAACCGGTCATGCTGGAGGATGTTGCAGGCAGCAGAACGTTCTCCACGGCGTCTACAGATTGTCACGTCTGTCACATGTGCTCAGTGTGAACGTGCTTTCATCTGTGAAGAGCACAGGGCGCAAGTGGAGAATTTGACAATCTTGGTGTTCTCTGGCAAATGCCAAACATCCTGCACGGTGTTGGGCTGTAAGCACAACCCCCACCTCTGGACGTCGGGCCACCCTCATAGAGTCTGTTTCTGACCGTTTGAGCAGACACATGCACATTTGTGGCCTGCTGGAGGTCATTTTGCAGGGCTCTGGCAGTGTTCCTCCTGCTCCTCCTTGCACAAATGCAGAGGTAGCGGTCCTGCTGCTGGGTTGTTGCCCTCCTACGGCCTCCACGTCTCCTGATGTACTGGCCTGTCTCCTGGTAGCGCCTCCATGCTCTGGACACTACGCTGACAGACACAGCAAACCTTCTTGCCACAGCTCGCATTGATGTTCCATCCTGGATGAGCTGCACTACCTGAGCCACTTGTGTGGGTTGTAGACTCCGTCTCATGCTACCACTGGAGTGAAAGCACCGCCAGCATTCAAATGTGACCAAAACATCAGCCAGGAAGCATAGGAACTGAGAAGTGGTCTGTGGTTACCACCTGCAGAACCACTCCTTTATTGGGGGTGTTTTGCTAATTGCCTATCATTTCCACCTGTTGTCTATTCCATTTGCACAACAGCATGTGAAATGTATTGTCAATCAGTGTTGCTTCCTAAGTGGACAGTTTGATTTCACAGAAGTGTGATTGACTTGGAGTTACATTGTGTTGTTTAAGTGTTCACTTTATTTTTTTGAGCAGTGTATATCATCTCTCTCTATCATCTCTCAATTCAATTCAATTCAACTCTATCACATTCTCTCTATCAACTATATCTCTCTATCCATCATCTCTCTGTATCATCTCTCTCTGTTTATCATCTCGCTCTCTCTCTATCATCTCTGTATTGTCTCTCTGTCATCTCTCTCTCTCTCTCTCTCTAGCAGGGAGAGTCAACTCTAGAGGTTAATATGTAATGGGAGAGTCAACTCTAGAGGTTAATATTTAATGGGAGAGTCATCTCTAGAGGTTAATATGTAATGGGAGAGTCATCTCTAGAGGTTAATATGTAATGGGAGAGTCAACTCTAGAGGTTAATATTTAATGGGAGAGTCATCTCTAGAGGTTAATATGTAATGGGAGAGTCAACTCTAGAGGTTAATATGTAATGGGAGAGTCATCTCTAGAGGTTAATATGTAATGGGAGAGTCATCTCTAGAGGTTAATATGTAATGGGAGAGTCAACTCTAGAGGTTAATATTTAATGGAGAGTCATCTCTAGAGGTTAATATGTAATGGGAGAGTCAACTCTAGAGGTTAATATGTAATGGGAGAGTCATCTCTAGAGGTTAATATGTAATGGGAGAGTCATCTCTAGAGGTTAATATGTAATGGGAGAGTCAACTCTAGAGGTTAATATGTAATGGGAGAGTCATCTCTAGAGGTTAATATGTAATGGGAGAGTCAACTCTAGAGGTTAATATGTAATGGGAGAGTCAACTCTAGAGGTTAATATGTAATGGGAGAGTCAACTCTAGAGGTTAATATGTAATGGGAGAGTGAACTCTAGAGGTTAATATGTAATGGGAGAGTCCTCTCCACTGAGTGTGGTGAGCTACAGTGTCCTTGTAGCTTTGTGTGTATGTGCTGTACGTACAGGGCGTTCGGAAAGTATTCAGACCCCTTCACTTTTTCCACATTTTGTTACATTACAGCCTTATTCTAAAATTGATTAAATAAATGTTTTCCTTATCAGTCTACACACAATACTCCATAATGACATCACAATACCCCATAATGACATCACAATACCCCATAATGACATCACAATACCCCATAATGACATCACAATACCCCATAATGACAAAGCGAAAACAGGAGTAACTTATTTCCTTTAAAAAATTTTTTTTTTTTTTGCTTTGTCCTTATGGGGTATTGTGTGTATCTGAACACATATTAACATAGGGAGGTTTCATTACATCCATTACCTCAACATTCAAATGACTCCTACTGCACTGTGATCACAGGAGAACATTCAAATGACTCCTACTGTGCTGTGATCACAGGAGAACATTCAAATGACTCCTACTGTGCTGTGATCACAGGAGAACATTCAAATGACTCCTACTGTGCTGTGATCACAGGAGAACATTCAAATGACTCCTACTGTGCTGTGATCACAGGAGAACATTCAAATGACTCCTACTGCGCTGTGATCACAGGAGAACATTCAAATGACTCCTACTGTGCTGTGATCACAGGAGAACATTCAAATGACTCCTACTGTGCTGTGATCACAGGAGAACATTCAAATGACTCCTACTGCACTGTGATCACAGGAGAACATTCAAATGTTTTGATTTTCGCTTAGACGTTGTAGTGTCCTTTAAGGTTCTTCTCCACACTGAGTGATCATCTTGTTGTGTAATACCACTGACTAACTGGGTGTTCGTTGTAAATGAATGGGAGTGTGGTTCTATCGTCGTCATTGTCCTTATACTGTAATATCTAATAATGTAATAACTAATACTTTAATAACTACAACTGTTATAACTAAAACTTTAATAACTAATAATGTTATAACGAATACTGTTATATTAACCTAGTGGTATAGGAACCCAGTGGTATAGGAACCCAGTGGTATAGGAACCCAGTGGTATAGGAACCCAGTGGTATAGGAACCCAGTGGTATAGGAACCCAGTGGTATATGAACCCAGTGGTATAGGAACCCAGTGGTATAGGAACCCAGTGGTATAGGAACCCAGTGGTATAGGAACCCAGTGGTATAGGAACCCAGTGGTATAGGAACCCAGTGGTAAAGGAACCCAGTGGTATAGGAACCCAGTGGTATAGGAACCTAGTGGTAAAGGAACCCAGTGGTATAGGACCCCAGTGGTATAGGAACCCAGTGGTATAGGAACCCAGTGGTTTAGGAACCCAGTGGTATAGGAACCTAGTGGTAAAGGAACCCAGTGGTATAGGAACCCAGTGGTATAGGAACCCAGTGGTATAGGAACCCAGTGGTATAGGAACCCAGTGGTATAGGAACCTAGTGGTAAAGGAACCCAGTGGTATAGGAACCCAGTGGTATATGAACCCAGTGGTATAGGAACCCAGTGGTATAGGAACCCTGTGGTATAGGAACCCAGTGGTATAGGAACCCAGTGGTATAGGAGACAAGTGGTATAGGAACCCAGTGTTATAGGAGACAAGTGGTATAGGAACCCAGTGGTATAGGAACCCAGTGGTATAGGAACCCAGTGTTATAGGAGACAAGTGGTATAGGAACCCAGTGATATAGGAACCCAGTGGTATAGGAACCCAGTGGTATAGGAACCCAGTGTTATAGGAGACAAGTGGTATAGGAACCCAGTGGTATAGGAACCCAGTGTATAGGAACCCAGTGGTATAGGAACCCAGTGATATAGGAACCCAGTGTTATATTATCCTAGTGATATATGAACCCAGTGGTATAGGAACCCAGTGGTATAGGAACCCAGTGGTATAGGAACCTAGTGGTAAAGGAACCCAGTGGTATAGGAACCCAGTGATATAGGAACCCAGTGGTATAGGAACCCAGTGGTATAGGAACCCTGTGGCTTCCACAAAGGAAAGTGTGTGTGTGTGTGTGTGTGTGTGTGTTTGTAAACTATCATGACAGCTCTCTCTTTGACAAGAGATCTTATCTCTCCCGGACCACTTAAACTGACACCTGAAAATGGAAGTGTTCCATTTTTATATCCAAGGTTTGTCTTAAAGAGACAATGGACCATTGATTTAATTCCGCTGTATCTCTCTTTCCACTTCCTTCCTTCCCTGCCTCTCATTTCTCCTCCCTCTTTCCCTCCCTCCCTGCCTCTCATTTCTCCTCCCTCTTTCCCTCTACCCCTGCCTCTCATTTCTCCTCCCTCTTTCCCTCCCTCCCTGCCTCTCATTTCTCCTCCCTCTTTCCCTCTACCCCTGCCTCTTATTTCTCCTCCCTCTTTCCCTCCCTCCCTGCCTCTCATTTCTCCTCCCTCTTTCCCTCCCTCCCTGCCTCTCATTTCTCCTCTCTCTTTCCCTCCCTCCCTGCCTCTCATTTCTCCTCCCTCTTTCCCTCCCTCCCTGCCTCTCATTTCTCCTCCATCTTTCCCTGTCCACCCCAGTTAAATGCCTATTCTCTCCTACCTTCCCTTCCTCCGCGTCTCTTATCTCCTCCCTTCCTTCCCTCCCTCCCTCCCCGTCTCTTATTTCCTCCCTTCCTTCCCTCCCTCCCTCCCTGCCTCTTCTCTCCTACCTTCCCTTCCTCCCCGTCTCTTATCTCCTCCTTTCCTTCCCTCCCTCCCTCCCCGTCTCTTATCTCCTCCCTTCCTTCCCTCCCTCCCTCCCCGTCTCTTATCTCCTCCCTTCCTTCCCTCCCTCCCCGTCTCTTATCTCCTCCCTTCCTTCCCTCCATCCCCGTCTCTTATCTCCTCCCTTCCTTCCCTCCCTCCCCGTCTCTTATCTTCTCCCCGTCTCTTATCTCCTCCCTTCCTTCCCTCTCTCCCCGTCTCTTATCTCCTCCCTTCCTCCCCATCTCTTCTCTCCTCCCTTCCTTCCCTCCCTCCCCGTCTCTTATCTCCTTCCTTCCTTCCCTCCCTCCCCGTCTCTTAGCTCCTCCCTTCCTTCCCTCCCTCCCCGTCTCTTATCTCCTCCCTTCCTCCCCATCTCTTCTCTCCTCCCTTCCTTCCCTCCCTCCCCGTCTCTTATCTCCTCCCTTCCTCCCCATCTCTTCTCTCCTCCCTCCCCGTCTCTCTCTTTGTAATGTCTGCATTAGTTATTCTGCATCCATCCTCTGCTGTCACCACAGAATGTGTGAGGGTGTCTGAAGCCCTTAAAGGAGATGTTCACCCATTTTTTTTGTTATATTGCGTTAGTGTATCTCTGAGTGATGTGCTATCTATTCCCTGGGTCATGTTTTCATGTGTATCTGAGTTGTTGGCGGTCAAGCAGGCAGAAATCCGTCCGGTATGACGTAGCACCGTGATAAAGTCTCTCTCACTACACTGGAAGATAATAGGAAAATTATTTTAATATCGCTAATACGTCTATCATACATGTCAGATTTCAATACAGGCTGATGTCATAACTCGGGATGATAATAATACCGATAATCAATAATACCATTGATCATATTGTTGCCATAATCCTACCTGGAGAAATTTTGAATTTAACAGAGGGTCTAGCACGTTTCCTATTTGTCTGCCTCTTTAGTCCAGGGTGCATTGCATGGTGCCGTTGTCAGAGATATTATAGAAAGGAGATAGGAATTCAATGAATGAAGATAAGTATAACGCCCCACCCACCAGACTGTCGACCAATCGCGTTCACGTTGTCATGCTACGTCACGTGGTTGCTAAGTTAATTGTCACGCAATCCCTTCTAAAAGTCAGTGCATTTGTCGAGAAACGTGCCTGTTTTCCTGGAAAGAACGTAATGTCACGATTCCAAAGCTATACGATATTATATATAGCAAGTTAATTATCTCACATCTCAGAAAAAACATGTAATGTTGTACTTCTTGTTGACGAAATAACATTGTGCTAATGTTCGGTTTATGAGCTAGCGCCAAATAGACTACGTTTTCTAGCTAGCTAGCTACTTAGCTAGCCAGCCAGCCCATAGAAAGAGCATTGCATTGTGGGTTTGTAGTCAACTTGAGCTGCAGATTTCCACAATGATTGTCCATGTTGCTCCCAACCTTATTAAAACATCAGTATGAAACATATGTTCACAAAAAATATTATTCTTACATATTAGTGTTATTTTACACTGTAAAATAAAATAATTAGTGATTTTGAGTGGACCTTTCCTTTAGGGGTCTTATTTAACCCCCCCTCTCTCTCCCTCTTCTCCATCTTTGTTTCTCAAACTTTCTCCCAGGAGCTATACAGACCATCAGTGTGTTTCATGATGTGATAAGATCTGACGAACACTGCTCTCTCTCTAGTTAAAATCAAATCAAATCAGATGTATTTATATAGCCCTTCTTACATCAGCTGTTATCTCAAAGTGCTGTACAGACTGAGGGAGTTCTCTTTCTCCTTCAGGACAACACACTTACTAATGTTACCAACAGAAAAACCAACCTCTCTGTCTCTCCCTCTGTCTGTCAATTCAATTCAAGGGGCTTTATTGGCATGGGAAACATATGTTAACATTGCCAAAGCAAGTGAGGTAGATAATATACAAAAGTGAAATAAACAATAAAAATTAACAGTAAACATTACACATACAGAAGTTTCAAAACAATAAAGACATTACAAATGTCATATTATATATACAGTGTTGTAACAAAGTACAAATGGTTAAAGTACATAAGGGAAAATAAATAAACATAAATATGGGTTGTATTTACAATGGTGTGTGTTCTTCACTGGTTGCCCTTTTCTTGTGGCAACAGGTCACAAATCTTGCTGCTGTGATGTCACACTGTGGTATTTCACCCAGTAGATATGGGAGTTTATCAAAATTGGATTTGTTTTCAAATTCTTTGTGGATCTGCATAATCTGAGGGAAAAATGTCTCTAATGTGGTCATACATTGGGCAGGAGGTTAGGAAGTGCAGCTCAGATTCCACCTCATTTTGTGGGCAGTGTGCACATAGCCTGTCTTCCCTTGAGAGCCATGTCTGCCTACGGTCTCAATAGCAAGGCTGTGCTCACTAAGTCTGTACATAGTCAAAGCTTTCCATGAGTTTGGGTCAGTCACAGTGGTCAGGTATTCTGCCACTGTGTACTCTCTGTTTAGGGCCAAATAGCATTCTAGTTTGCTCTGTTTTTTTGTTAATTCTTTCCAATATGTCAAGTAATTATCTTTTTGTTTTCTCATGATTTGGTTGGGTCTAATTGTGCTACTGTCCTGGGGCTCTGTGGGGTCTGTTTGTGTTTGTGAACAGAGCCCCAGGAACAGCTTGCTTAGGGGACTCTTCTCCAGGTTCATCTCTCTGTAGGTAATGGCTTTGTTATGGAAGGTTTCTCCCTGTCTCTCCCTCTGTCTGTCTCCTTCTCTGTCTGTCTCCTTCTCTGTCTGTCTCCTTCTCTGTCTGTCTCTCCCTCTGTCTGTCTCCTTCTCTGTCTGTCTCTCCCTCCGTCTATTTCCTTCTCTGTCTGTCTCTCCCTCTGTCTGTCTCACCCTCTATCTATCTATCTATCTATCTATCTATCTATCTATCTATCTATCTATCTATCTATCTATCTATCTATCTATCTATCTATCTATCTATCTATCTATCTATCTATCTATCTATCTATCTATCTATCTATATATCTATCTATCTATCAATCTCTCCCTCTGTCTGTCTCCCTCGGTCTGTCTCTCCCTCTGTCTATCTCTCCCTCTGTCTATCTCTCCCTCTGTTTGTCTCTCCCTCTGCCTGTCTCTCCCTCTGTCTGTCTCGCTCTCTGTCTGGCTGTCTATCTCTCTCTCTCTCTCTCTCTCTCTCTCTCTCTCTCTCTCTCTCTGTCTGTCTGTCTGTCTGTCTGTCTGTCTGTCTGTCTGTCTGTCTGTCTGTCTGTCTGTCTGTCTGTCTGTATCTCTCTCTGTGTCTGTCTATCTGTCTGTCTATCTGTCTGTCTGTCTGTCTGTCTGTCTGTCTGTCTGTCTGTCTGTCTGTCTGTCTGTCTGTCTGTTACTCTCTCCTTCTGTCTCTCTCTGTGTCTCCCTTTGTGTCTGTCTCTCCCTCTGTGTCTGTCTCTCTCTGGCTGTGTCTCTCTGTCTGTCTCTTTCTGTCTCTCCCTCTGTGTCTGTCTCTGTCTGTCTCTCCCTCCCTGTCTGTCTCTCCCTCTGTCTGTCTCTGTCTGTATCTCCCTCCCTGTCTGTCTCTGTCTTTGTCTCTCCCTCCCACTGTCTGTCTCTGTCACTCCGTCCCTCTGTATGTCTCTCCCTCCCACTGTGTCTGTCTTTGTCTGTCTCTCTCTCCCTCCCTCTGTCTGTCTCTGTCACTCCTTCCCTCTGTATGTCTCTCCCTCCCACTGTGTCTGTCTTTGTCTGTCTCTCTCTCTCCCTCCCTCTGTCTGTCTCTGTCACTCCTTCCCTCTGTATGTCTCTCCCTCCCACTGTGTCTGTCTCTTTGTCTGTCTCGCTCTCTGTGTCTGTCTCGCTCTCTGTGTCTGTCTCGCTCTCTGTGTCTGTCTCTCTCTCTGTGTCTCTCTCTCTCTCTGTGTCTGTCTCTCTCTCTGTGTCTGTCTCTCTCTCTGTGTCTCTCTCTCTCTCTCTCTCTCTCTCTCTCTCTCTCTCCTCTCTGTCTCCCTCTCTCTCTCTCTCTCTCCTCTCTCTCTCTCTCTCCCCTCTCTCTCTCTCTCTCTCTCTCTCTCTCCTCTCTCTATCTATCTATCAATCTCTCCCTCTGTCTATCTCCCTCGGTCTGTCTCTCCCTCTGTCTGTCTCTCCCTCTGTCTGTCTCTCCCTCTGTCTGTCTCTCCCTCTGTCTGTCTCTCCCTCTGCCTGTCTCTCCCTCTGTCTGTCTCGCTCTCTGTCTGGCTGTCTATCTCTCTCTCTCTCTCTCTCTCTCTCTCTCTCTCTCTCTCTGTCTGTCTGTCTGTCTGTCTGTCTGTCTGTCTGTCTGTCTGTCTGTCTGTCTGTCTGTCTGTCTGTCTGTCTGTCTGTCTGTCTGTCTGTATCTCTCTCTGTGTCTGTCTATCTGTCTGTCTATCTGTCTGTCTGTCTGTCTGTCTGTCTGTCTGTCTGTCTGTCTGTCTGTCTGTCTGTTAATCTGGTCCTCCCAGCCCGATCACTAGCAATGGAGCCCGGAGACGAGGTGACGAGGTGACCCATTGGTGGTGTGTTGTCCAATTGGAAATGAGACGGTCTCCAATTAAATCTTATCAAACTCTTCAATTCCTAGCCACATTACATGTCATTAAACTCTTTATCTCCTAGCAAAATGTAATGTTAAACTCTTTATCTCCTAGCTGCATTACATGTTAATAAACTCTTTATCTCCTAGCCACATTACATGTCATTAAACTCTTTATCTCCTATCAAAATGTAATGTTAAACTCTTTATCTCCTAGCTGCATTACATGCTATTAAACTCTTTATCCCCTTGCTGCATTTAGGCTCATGTAGGGCGCTGTAAATGCTTACAGGGTGAAATTGGCTTAAGTGAAGGAAGCCTGTCTGTCCATGTGCTCTCTTTGGAGATCCCAATCACATTATTCACTGACGTAAGGTGGTCCACACACACCATCACCACACCATCACCATCACCTGGGGTGGCAGGTAGCCTAGTTGTTAGAGTGTAGAGGAGGCAGGTAGCCTAGAGGTTAGAGCGTTGAGCCATTAACCAAAAGGTTGCTGGATCGAATCCCTGAGCTGACAAGGTAAAAAATAGTTTGTTCTGCCCCCTGAACAAGGCAGTTAACCCACTGTTCCCCTGAACAAGGCAGTTAACCCACTGTTCCCCTGAACAAGGTGGTTAACCCACTGTTCCCCTGAACAAGGCTGTTAACCCACTGTTCCCCTGAATAAGGCAGTTAACCCGCTGTTCCCCTGAACAAGGTGGTTAACCCACTGTTCCCCTGAACAAGGCTGTTAACCCACTGTTCCCCTGAACAAGGTGGTTAACCCACTGTTCCCCTGAACAAGGCAGTTTAACCCACTGTTCCCCTGAACAAGGCAGTTAACCCACTGTTCCCCTGAACAAGGCAGTTAACCCACTGTTCCCCTGAACAAGGCAGTTAACCCACTGTTCCCCTGAACAAGGCAGTTAACCCACTGTTCCCCTGAATAAGGCAGTTAACCCACTGTTCCCCTGAACAAGGTGGTTAACCCACTGTTCCCCTGAATAAGGCAGTTAACCCACTGTTCCCCTGAACAAGGTGGTTAACCCACTGTTCCCCTGAACAAGGCAGTTAACCCACTGTTCCCCTGAACAAGGTGGTTAACCCCCTGTTCCCCTGAACAAGGCAGTTTAACCCACTGTTCCCCTGAACAAGGCAGTTAACCCACTGTTCCCCTGAACAAGGCAGTTAACCCACTGTTCCCCTGAACAAGGCAGTTAACCCACTGTTCCCCTGAACAAGGCAGTTAACCCACTGTTCCCCTAAATAAGGCAGTTAACCCACTGTTCCCCTGAACAAGGTGGTTAACCCGCTGTTCCCCTGAACAAGGCAGTTAACCCACTGTTCCCCTGAACAAGGTGGTTAACCCACTGTTCCCCTGAACAAGGCAGTTAACCCACTGTTCCCCTGAACAAGGTGGTTAACCCACTGTTCCCCTGAACAAGGCAGTTAACCCACTGTTCCCCTGAACAAGGTGGTTAACCCACTGTTCCCCTGAACAAGGCAGTTAACCCACTGTTCCCCTAAATAAGGCAGTTAACCCACTGTTCCCCTGAACAAGGTGGTTAACCCACTGTTCCCCTGAACAAGGCAGTTAACCCACTGTTCCCCTGAACAAGGTGGTTAACCCACTGTTCCCCTGAATAAGGCAGTTAACCCACTGTTCCCCTGAACAAGGCAGTTAACCCACTGTTCCCCTGAACAAGGCAGTTAACCCACTGTTCCCCTGAATAAGGCAGTTAACCCACTGTTCCCCTGAACAAGGTGGTTAACCCACTGTTCCCCTGAATAAGGCAGTTAACCCACTGTTCCCCTGAACAAGGTGGTTAACCCACTGTTCCCCTGAACAAGGCAGTTAACCCACTGTTCCCCTGAACAAGGTGGTTAACCCCCTGTTCCCCTGAACAAGGCAGTTTAACCCACTGTTCCCCTGAACAAGGCAGTTAACCCACTGTTCCCCTGAACAAGGCAGTTAACCCACTGTTCCCCTGAACAAGGCAGTTAACCCACTGTTCCCCTGAACAAGGCAGTTAACCCACTGTTCCCCTAAATAAGGCAGTTAACCCAATGTTCCCCTGAACAAGGTGGTTAACCCACTGTTCCCCTGAACAAGGCAGTTAACCCACTGTTCCCCTGAACAAGGTGGTTAACCCACTGTTCCCCTGAACAAGGCAGTTAACCCACTGTTCCCCTGAACAAGGCAGTTAACCCACTGTTCCCCTGAACAAGGCAGTTAACCCACTGTTCCCCTGAACAAGGTGGTTAACCCACTGTTCCCCTGAACAAGGCAGTTAACCCACTGTTCCCCTGAACAAGGCGGTTAACCCACTGTTCCCCTGAACAAGGTGGTTAACCCACTGTTCCCCTGAACAAGGCAGTTAACCCACTGTTCCCCTGAACAAGGCAGTTAACCCACTGTTCCCCTGAACAAGGCAGTTAACCCACTGTTCCCCTGAACAAGGCAGTTAACCCACTGTTCCCCTGAACAAGGCAGTTAACCCACTGTTCCCCTGAACAAGGCAGTTAACCCACTGTTCCCCGGTAGGCCGACGGTAGGGCCGACGGTAGGGCCGACGGTAGGCCGTCATTGTAAATAAGAATATGTTCTTAACTGACGTGCTTAGTTAAATAAAGGTTAAAGAAAACACATGTTCAAGACAGAGGGAACCACTGAGACCCAGCAGCATTATGGAGTGTGTTTGTATACACCCTGTACGGTCTGAAACAAGACAGAGGGAACCACTGAGACCCAGCAGCATTATGGAGTGTGTTTGTATACACCCTGTACGGTCTGAAACAAGGCAGAGGGAACCACTGAGACCCAGCAGCATTATGGAGTGTGTTTGTATACACCCTGTACGGTCTGAAACAAGACAGAGGGAACCACTGAGACCCAGCAGCATTATGGAGTGTGTTTGTATACACCCTGTACGGTCTGAAACAAGGCAGAGGGAACCACTGAGACCCAGCAGCATTATGGAGTGTGTTTGTATACACCCTGTACGGTCTGAAACAAGACAGAGGGAACCACTGAGACCCAGCAGCATTATGGAGTGTGTTTGTATACACCCTGTACGGTCTGAAACAAGGCAGAGGGAACCACTGAGACCCAGCAGCATTATGGAGTGTGTTTGTATACACCCTGTACGGTCTGAAACAAGACAGAGGGAACCACTGAGACCCAGCAGCATTATGGAGTGTGTTTGTATACACCCTGTACGGTCTGAAACAAGGCAGAGGGAACCACTGAGACCCAGCAGCATTATGGAGTGTGTTTGTATACACCCTGTACGGTCTGAAACAAGACAGAGGGAACCACTGAGACCCAGCAGCATTATGGAGTGTGTTTGTATACACCCTGTACGGTCTGAAACAAGACAGAGGGAACCACTGAGACCCAGCAGCATTATGGAGTGTGTTTGTATACACCCTGTACGGTCTGAAACAAGGCAGAGGGAACCACTGAGACCCAGCAGCATTATGGAGTGTGTTTGTATACACCCTGTACGGTCTGAAACAAGGCAGAGGGAACCACTGAGACCCAGCAGCATTATGGAGTGTGTTTGTATACACCCTGTACGGTCTGAAACAAGGCAGAGGGAACCACTGAGACCCAGCAGCATTATGGAGTGTGTTTGTATACACCCTGTACGGTCTGAAACAAGGCAGAGGGAACCACTGGGAGCCAGCAGCATTATGGAGTGTGTTTGTATACACCCTGTACGGTCTGAAACAAGGCAGAGGGAACCACTGAGACCCAGCAGCATTATGGAGTGTGTTTGTATACACCCTGTACGGTCTGAAACAAGGCAGAGGGAACCACTGAGACCCAGCAGCATTATGGAGTGTGTTTGTATACACCCTGTACGGTCTGAAACAAGGCAGAGGGAACCACTGAGACCCAGCAGCATTATGGAGTGTGTTTGTATACACCCTGTACGGTCTGAAACAAGACAGAGGGAACCACTGAGACCCAGCAGCATTATGGAGTGTGTTTGTATACACCCTGTACGGTCTGAAACAAGGCAGAGGGAACCACTGGGAGCCAGCAGCATTATGGAGTGTGTTTCCATACACCCTGTACGGTCTGAAACAAGGCAGAGGGAACCACTGGGAGCCAGCAGCATTATGGAGTGTGTTTCCATACACCCTGTACGGTCTGAAACAAGACAGAGGGAACCACTGAGACCCAGCAGCATTATGGAGTGTGTTTGTATACACCCTGTACGGTCTGAAACAAGGCAGAGGGAACCACTGAGACCCAGCAGCATTATGGAGTGTGTTTGTATACACCCTGTACGGTCTGAAACAAGACAGAGGGAACCACTGAGACCCAGCAGCATTATGGAGTGTGTTTGTATACACCCTGTACGGTCTGAAACAAGGCAGAGGGAACCACTGGGAGCCAGCAGCATTATGGAGTGTGTTTGTATACACCCTGTACGGTCTGAAACAAGGCAGAGGGAACCACTGGGAGCCAGCAGCATTATGGAGTGTGTTTGTATACACCCTGTACGGTCTGAAACAAGGCAGAGGGAACCACTGAGACCCAGCAGCATTATGGAGTGTGTTTCCATACACCCTGTACGGTCTGAAACAAGACAGAGGGAACCACTGAGACCCAGCAGCATTATGGAGTGTGTTTCCATACACCCTGTACGGTCTGAAACAAGGCAGAGGGAACCACTGGGAGCCAGCAGCATTATGGAGTGTGTTTGTATACACCCTGTACGGTCTGAAACAAGGCAGAGGGAACCACTGAGACCCAGCAGCATTATGGAGTGTGTTTGTATACACCCTGTACGGTCTGAAACAAGGCAGAGGGAACCACTGGGAGCCAGCAGCATTATAGAGTGTGTTTGTATACACCCTGTACGGTCTGAAACAAGGCAGAGGGAACCACTGAGACCCAGCAGCATTATGGAGTGTGTTTGTATACACCCTGTACGGTCTGAAACAAGACAGAGGGAACCACTGAGACCCAGCAGCATTATGGAGTGTGTTTGTATACACCCTGTACGGTCTGAAACAAGGCAGAGGGAACCACTGGGAGCCAGCAGCATTATGGAGTGTGTTTGTATACACCCTGTACGGTCTGAAACAAGACAGAGGGAACCACTGGGAGCCAGCAGCATTATGGAGTGTGTTTGTATACACCCTGTACGGTCTGAAACAAGGCAGAGGGAACCACTGAGACCCAGCAGCATTATGGAGTGTGTTTGTATACACCCTGTACGGTCTGAAACAAGGCAGAGGGAACCACTGAGACCCAGCAGCATTATGGAGTGTGTTTGTATACACCCTGTACGGTCTGAAACAAGGCAGAGGGAACCACTGGGAGCCAGCAGCATTATGGAGTGTGTTTGTATACACCCTGTACGGTCTGAAACAAGGCAGAGGGAACCACTGAGACCCAGCAGCATTATGGAGTGTGTTTGTATACACCCTGTACGGTCTGAAACAAGGCAGAGGGAACCACTGAGACCCAGCAGCATTATGGAGTGTGTTTGTATACACCCTGTACGGTCTGAAACAAGGCAGAGGGAACCACTGAGACCCAGCAGCATTATGGAGTGTGTTTGTATACACCCTGTACGGTCTGAAACAAGGCAGAGGGAACCACTGAGACCCAGCAGCATTATGGAGTGTGTTTGTATACACCCTGTACGGTCTGAAACAAGGCAGAGGGAACCACTGAGACCCAGCAGCATTATGGAGTGTGTTTGTATACACCCTGTACGGTCTGAAACAAGGCAGAGGCAACCACTGAGACCCAGCAGCATTATGGAGTGTGTTTGTATACACCCTGTACGGTCTGAAACAAGACAGAGGGAACCACTGGGAGCCAGCAGCATTATGGAGTGTGTTTCCATACACCCTGTACGGTCTGAAACAGATCAGGCATGAATTCAGAATGGTCGTCATTGTTCAAACAAAACTATTAAAAACTAGTGCCTAGTATCGGGATTGAACACACAACCCTCAAAACCGGAGCTCACACACACACACACACACACACATGACAGCTAGCCTCGACATTAGAACATTCTGCCAATAACTGAAAGGTCACTGGTTTGAATCCTTGAGCTGACAAGGTGAGCAATCTGTCGATGTGTCCTTGAGCAAGGCACTTAATCCCCAAATGTTCCAGAGGCGCTGGACAATGGAGACCCTGGCCATGACCCCACTCCCTGTGGGCATATTGAAGAAGCACGTGTCCATTAAACACTTGGAACCGATGAACACTTGTATAAGTATAAAGATGTTATTATTACACGGCAGCCTACCCTTCTGCCATTGAAAGAAAAGACAGTGACGACAGCGTGAGGTTTGTAAAAGTGCAGCACGCACTTCTCGGGTTTGTACATAAATCGCGGAGCATCATCCTCGAGGAGTCTCGCCATCTATCTCCTCCAGTGCGCGTCTAAAGTGCACCGGTGTCCTATTCTGGAAGCTACTTTCCGTTATGTATCCAAGATATATCCAACTGGACTGCTGAAATATAGCCTATCAGAGTGACTCACCAGGGATGTAGTCTAGCCTATGTGTGCCGTTATAACTCTAGTAACATTTTGGCATTGGCTCAAAGTTGTTTAAAAAAAATATATATATATATATATATATGGGCGGCTGGACATTGGGCAACACAAGCCAGGTCGACAAAGTTACCTAAATGAAAATGTCCTCGACTCTCAGCTCCCCATCGCCGAACAACAGCAACCTTTTCACGGCGAGCTACGAGAGGACGGACCTCACGGAGGCGCAAAGACAGATGAGCCTGCTTCTGTTCGGCTTGTGCGTCGCCATCGCCGCTCTTACCTTCTTGGGAAGTGTTTATTCTCTCTTCTTTTTCATTCGGATGAGGTGGAAAACCATCCTGTGGCTCATCGTGGCTTCAATGTCCGTGGACGACCTGCTCAGCGTGATACCTCTCTCCCTCTTCATGCTCCTCCAGTGGGAGAGAGATGGAGAGGGAGGGTCGGTGACCATATGCACGTTATCGGGACTTCTCTATGTGTTCCAAGGACTCTCCAGCAATATGAAGGCTTGCCTTATCGCAGCCTACACCTTTTACGTTACCAAGCGAGAAGGAAGCCCTCGTCCGTTAAGGATGATGTTGGCGATAGCAGGGGTGTGGGTAGTCAGCCTGGTCGTCAGTGTACTACCCCTGTGCGGCTGGGGGACTTTCACTCGGCTCTCTCTCGGCTGCTTCCCGGAGAGACGAGGCTTTTACCTTCTGATCCTTTTTTCTTTGTACTCCGTGTGTTTCTGCGGATTGGTGATCTTCTTCGTTCCTCTCACCTACCAGCTTCTGTGTTCCAGAGAGCCACAGGGGACGTTATACCCGAACTACTTGGAAATAGCCAGGGATCTGAGAGGGGACGGGTCTGCGCCTCTCTGCGAACTCCCGTCCTTCTCTCGGGATAGCTTGGACAGAAGTTTCAGTACCTACAACGAGCTGAGTCCGGGTGGGTTGGGGAAAGGGTTAGGGGTGCGGGACAAAGTGGAAACATATACCCGTTCAAACCCTGCCTCTGACGGTGTACTGAGGGATGGCGGTACCATCTGTAACTGGGAATCCCCGGTGTTCTTTGCACAAAAGCGCTTCTCCATGATCCTAGCGGTGGTGAGAGTTGTCTTGTGGATGCCTATGATGGTGAGTGGCCTAGAGATGCTAGAATGTGTAGATTACAAAAAAATATAAAATCATAGACAGGCTATGTATGCTCCTATAGCAAATAGGTGTTCATGCGGGGTTTAATAATGCCATTTCATTATATACAGTGTATTTTCTTAGTCCTGCAATGCCACGTAGGCCGTCTGCCCACTCTATAAAGCATGTGGGGTAAGGTGGGGTAACCAGCACCACAAAATGGCATTGCACATCTCACTGTTAATATCCTCACTATGGCTTTTGGTTTACATTCAATTGGCAACAGATTTTCATGCAAATATTCAAAAATCTGCATAAAAACAATATGCAAATTATCCCACCAGATATGTGTTTCCATCAAACTGATTTGTGGTGGATAAAAGGCTGTGCGTGATAATGTAGTGCACATAAAACATACTTTTTCAGTATAATTCACATCTCATTTTACACAACTGAGTTTGTTTTTTTTTTCACAAAAAAAAAACATTGCGTTATAAATGTGCTCAGTCTGATATTGGCAGGGCGCTCCAGCCAACAGTTCTCAGATACCGTGTGGGTATAGCATACATGATGAGATTATTATGGACTGAAGAGAGAGAGATTATTTGTATTTTGTCAAACGGCAGGCAAGCATCGATAATCATGTCACCAGAATAAGACCCTCGATATTTATTGGAAAGGTACATCAAATCAAATCAAATCAAATGTATTTATATAGCCCTTCGTACATCAGCTGATATCTCAAAGTGCTGTTGGAATTACGGTGTGTGTGGTGGGCAGTTACCCCACATTACCCTGTGTTGTCATCTAATGATGAGTACCGTTTTATTCACAGACTCTGGTGCTCGTGCGTCATGCTGTAAACGCCAACAGCTCATACCTGGAGGCGGTGGAAACGGTGAGCTTCTTCCTGACCCTGCTGGCGCCTGCCGTCACGCCGGTGTTCATACTCTCCGATCGCTGGATCCACCTTCCGTGCGGCTGCTTCATCAACTGCCCGCGGGACACAGAGCATGAGCCCACCGGTAGGCTATGCCCTCTGTGATTGTAAAGGGCTGAGGTGCAGAGTGGAAAAAACCAGACGCTTATCTAAAGCGACGTACCATTTTAAACATAACATAAGCTACATAACCCTACAGTATATGCCTATGAGAATCAAACTCACAGTATTATGGTAAATGCCCCATAACATACAGTATAGACCTACACATTAAACCTAATACATTTACGCGACAACAGTTGTTACAATGAAGCATAATTTGGGTCTGAAACACATAAGCATACATCAATGTCGTACATTTAAAAACAATCACTTATCTAAATGAAATATGTTTATTTATTTTTTTGGGGGGCAAAAGTTACTATACATTTTCATTTTCTTCCCGCAGCAAAGAAGAGGTTTGAATTTAACCTCTCCTTCCAAAAAGGGTACGGAATATACAAGATATCGCACGCGACCAAACCCCACCGAAACCCGTCCATCGAGAAGCCTTCCTATTACAACTTCTTCAACTGCGACTTCACAGAAAACCAGTTTGCCGTGCTGGACAGCTCCGGGGTCGCGAGCCTGCAGGCCGAGCTGGAGTTCAGGACCCCACGTGCAGTGGACAGCTCCCCACTGCGTGAACATGGCGAGCTGCTTCTCGAGGTAGTGCCAGGTGGAGGAGAGACCCTGGCGCTGGCAGACTGCCTCCAATTTCCTCATGATAACCACAGAGACCAGGACCTCAACCTCACCGACACGTCGTCGGTGTTCGAGGGAACGGAACGGAGACTGTCGCATGTAGAGTGCAGAAAAATGGAGCTGATGGACTGGGAGTGGTGTAGGAGTAAATCCGAGAGGACCCCCAGACAGGTATCTAACCTCGCAACGTTTACCTAAGTGGCTAACATAAACAAACCTTTAGTCTATACCAACCAGTGCCGTAAATTTAGAAAATAATATGGCTCTGGGTTAGACTATAGGCTAGCTAGGTAAATAAATGTTTACACTAGGGCTGCATCACTTTGACCTGTATAGCCTAACCCAGTGGTTCTTCATCCTGGTCCTAGGAACGCAAAGGGGTGCACATTTTAGTTTTTGCCCCTAGCAACTACTCAGCTGATTCAAATGATCAACTCACCATCAAGCTTTAGAGTTAAATCAGGTGTGTGTAGTGCTGAGGCAATACATTACTCAGGTCCTCTGTGTTTCCAGGACCAGAATTAAGAAACACCGGTAACGTATATATAGATAGAAGATATAGATATATATAGATAGATAGAAGATATAGATATATATAGATAGATAGAAGATATAGATATATAGATAGATAGAAGATATAGATATATATAGATAGATAGAAGATATAGATATATATATAGATAGAAGATATAGATATATATATAGATAGATAGAAGATATAGATATATAGATAGATAGAAGATATAGAAGATATAGATAGATAGAAGATATAGAAGATATATATATATATATATATATATATATATATATATATATAGATAGATAGATAGAAGATATAGATAGATAGAAGAGATATATATATATATAGATAGATAGAAGATATAGATATATATATAGATAGAAGATATAGATATATATAGATAGATAGAAGATATAGATATATATAGATAGATAGAAGATATAGATATATAGATAGATAGAAGATATAGATATATATATAGATAGATAGAAGATATAGATATATAGATAGATAGAAGATATAGAAGATATAGATAGATAGAAGATATAGAAGATATATATATATATATATATATATATATATATATATATATAGATAGATAGATAGAAGATATAGATAGATAGAAGAGATATATATATATATATATATATATATATATATATAGATAGATAGATAGAAGGTATAGATAGATAGAAGATATAGATATATATAGATAGAAGATATAGATAGATAGAAGACATAGATATATATATAGATAGATAGAAGATATAGATAGATATATATAGATCGAAGCCCTGTTCACACTGGCAGTTTGAAGGGACTCAAATCCGATTGATTTGCATATCTGATTCCAGTTCAGATTCCAGTTCAGATTCCGAACTGCCAAAAAAGCACATGGAATCTGATATTTCAAGCCACATTTCAAACCACATTTCAAACCACATTTCAAGCCACATTTCAAACCACATTTCAAGCCACATTTCAAGCCACATTTCAAGCCACATTTCGTAGGTGTTTTGAAGTCATATACAAATCGTATTCCTGGCAATGCAACTTGTGTCTGAAAGGTCAAATCTGATTTATTTTCCCTCGTGGTTTTTAACACTATGATTTGCCATATCTTGTTGCTTGCTTGCTACTCTGTTAACAGTTTTGACCATAACATGTGGTAGCTAGTTAGCTTGTTAATTGTTTACAAACGAATTAGTGAATGTGTTAGAAAGTTAAACAGCTACCTTGCTAGCTAGTTGACTGCTGTGACTAGCTAGTTGACTGCTGTGACTAGCTAGTTGACTGCTGTGACTAGCTAGTTGACTGCTGTGACTAGCTAGTCGACTGCTGTGACTAGCTAGTCGACTGCTGTGACTAGCTAGTCGACTGCTGTGACTAGCTAGTCGACTGCTGTGACTAGCTAGTCGACTGCTGTGACTAGCTAGTCGACTGCTGTGACTAGCTAGTCGACTGCTGTGACTAGCTAGTTGACTGCTGTGACTAGCTAGTTGACTGCTGTGACTAGCCAAAAATGATTTGTTTTGAAAGTAGGATATTTTTTTTTTAACTTAAAAGTATTCTTACTCTATGATTTTGAACATTCGAAGTGACTGGGAAACGTCCACGCATTGTTGTCAGCTTAGCTCGCTACATAACTTCTGAGTGAAGCGGGAGAACCAACACCAATCAGACTACACCACCGCTCACACACCAGTCGTTACTATGACAACCGGCGTAGCCAGGTCAGCAAATGACTGCTGTCTGAACACACACATTCGACTTGGTCACCTGTACCCTATTCCCAAAAACTGATTTGAGCATTAAGACCTGCAGTGTGAACGAGGCTGACCCATGTGTCCCCTGCTATCTAGCCATCATATGATTAAGTGATAACGCCCGAGAAGCCGGTGTTTGTTGGATATATTGGTATCGAAGTGGAGGGCCGGCAAACCGTGCCAATATATACAACAAACACCGGTTTCGAGGGTATTATCACTTTTGTACAACGGGTTACCAACCCATTCAAATAATGATTTGTGGAATAGACACCAGCTGGAATACGTGTTTAACCAATCAGAATTCAGGATTAGACCCACCCGTTGTATAATATTGATTATCCTCCAAGACATTCCCCTTTTTTTCTGCTTTATTCTCACTTGCAAACAAAGTGAACAATCAAGATCAATCATGAATTAACAGCGGCTATAGTGATATTGCGTAGGCCTAGAGTAACTAAAACGTTTGTAATTCAGGGCCAATTCTAAGGAACTGCCCCATACAACAGATGGACTTTTCATCTCTCTAGGCTACTTGTCAGTTTACACACATTACGTTAGGCAGAAATTACCCATAGCCTCTGTACGGAGCGCACCTGTCGGCGCTGGCAAACCTGATGGCTTTCTAATTGGTCATTTAAAAAGCTCACAGATGGTACAAGTCACTTAAATGTCCCGTTGTAGCAGTTCGCTGTTGGAACATCCAGCAGCTTCACTTGAAAACAAGCCATGTGTGCATCTAGTGTGTGTGTGTGTGTGTGTGTGCATCTAGTGTGTGTGTGTGTGTGTGTGTGTGTGTGTGTGTGTGTGTGTGTGTGTGTGTGCATCTAGTGTGTGTGTGTGTGTGTGTGTGCATATAGTGTGTGTGTGTGTGTGTGTGTGTGTGTGTGCATATAGTGTGTGTGTGTGTGTGCATCTAGTGTGTGTGCGAGAGGGGGAGAGAGAGAGAGAGAGACAGAGAGAGTAGAGAGAGAGAGAGAGAGAGAGAGAGAGAGAGAGAGAGAGAGAGAGAGAGAGAGAGATGGACTTGTGTTTGCATTGAAGTGCCAGTCACTGTAGAGAGTCACATTACAGTCACAGTAATGTTATTGGCTGTTCTTTTAACCACAGCAACCCAGATTCATGTCAGTTATCAAAGCGTAGATCGATGGCCAGAATCATTTCAGTGAATTATCCCTGACATTACACCCCACCAACCCATTAAAATGACAACAGGAGATAGGCCTACAGTTAAATGACAACAGGAGATAGGCCTAAAGTTAAATGACAACAGGAGATAGGCCTACAGTTAAATGACAACAGGAGAAAGACCTACAGTTAAATGATAACAGGAGATAGACCTATAGTTAAATGATAACAGGAGATAGGCCTAAAGTTAAATGACAACAGGAGATAGGCCTACAGTTAAATGACAACAGGAGATAAGCCTACAGGTAAATGACAACAGGAGATAGACCTACAGTTAAATGACAACAGGAGATAGGCCTAAAGTTAAATGACCTTAGGAGATAGACCTATAGTTAAATGACAACAGGAGATAGGCCTAAAGTTAAATGATAACAGGAGATAGGCCTACAGTTAAATGACAACAGGAGATAGGCCTACAGGTAAATGACAACAGGAGATAGACCTACAGTTAAATGACAACAGGAGATAGGCCTACAGTTAAATGACAACCGGAGATAGGCCTACAGTTAAATGATAACAGGAGATAGGCCTACAGTTAAATGACAACCGGAGATAGGCCTACAGTTAAATGACAACAGGAGATAAGCCTAAAGTTAAATGACCTTAGGAGATAGGCCTACAGTTAAATGATAACAGGAGATAAGCCTACAGTTAAATGATAACAGGAGATAAGCCTACAGTTAAATGACAACAGGAGATAGGCCTACAGTTAAATGATAACAGGAGATAGACCTACAGTTAAATGACAACAGGAGATAGGCCTACAGTTAAATGACTCTATGTTGTTTTGCTGTCCTTCCTGTCTTAGTCAACCATTTACCTCAGAATGGTAGGATTGTGCGTTGTATTTGACAGTCGTGGTTTTAGGAATACTCGTGTTATTCAGATATAACCCTGTGATTCTAGTCTAATTTCTCAGGATAGGCATTACCTTCCATGAAATCCATGAACTCTTTGTGAACTTTGAAAAAGTCAGGTCTGTCTATTTAGATTCAGTTCTGTAAGACAGTTTTTTAAGACTGTTTCCAGACTTGATGTGAATAACGACAGGACAGCGGAAGAAGGTGTGAGGGACGTTTTGGCTGTGTGTGAATACGGTATACAGCTGGATGTAGGCAATACAGTCGCTCTACTGCTGAAGGAATGGGTTTAGAAAACAAAGGAGCGAACGATGAGAAGAGACAGAGCAGTTTTTAACACCACTCAGTCGCCTATCTCAAAGACACACATTCACACTCAGTCCCCTATCTCAAAGACACACATTCACACTCAGTCGCCTATCTCAAAGACACACATTCACACTCAGTCCCCTATCTCAAAGACACACATTCACACTCAGTCGCCTATCTCAAAGACACACATTCACACTCAGTCCCCTATCTCAAAGACACACATTCACACTCAGTCGCCTATCTCAAAGACACACATTCACACTCAGTCCCCTATCTCAAAGACACACATTCACACTCAGTCCCCTATCTCAAAGACACACATTCACACTCAGTCGCCTATCTCAAAGACACACATTCACACTCAGTCGCCTATCTCAAAGACACACATTCACACTCAGTCCCCTATCTCAAAGACACACATTCACACTCAGTCCCCTATCTCAAAGACACACATTCACACTCAGTTGCCTATCTCAAAGACACACATTCACACTCAGTCCCCTATCTCAAAGACACACATTCACACTCAATCCCCTATCTCAAAGACACACATTCACACTCAATCCCCTATCTCAAAGACACACATTCACACTCAGTCCCCTATCTCAAAGACACACATTCACACTCAGTCCCCTATCTCAAAGACACACATTCACACTCAGTCCCCTATCTCAAAGACACACATTCACACTCAGTCCCCTATCTCAAAGACACACATTCACACTCAGTCCCCTATCTCAAAGACACACATTCACACTCAGTCGCCTATCTCAAAGACACACATTCACACTCAGTCCCCTATCTCAAAGGCACACATTCACACTCAGTCCCCTATCTCAAAGACACACATTCACACTCAGTCCCCTATCTCAAAGACACACATTCACACTCAGTCCCCTATCTCAAAGACACACATTCACACTCAGTCCCCTATCTCAAAGACACACATTCACACTCAGTCCCCTATCTCAAAGACACACATTCACACTCAGTCGCCTATCTCAAAAACACACATTCACACTCAGTCCCCTATCTCAAAGACACACATTCACACTCAGTCCCCTATCTCAAAGACACACATTCACACTCAGTCCCCTATCTCAAAGACACACATTCACACTCAGTCGCCTATCTCAAAGACACACATTCACACTCAGTCCCCTATCTCAAAGGCACACATTCACACTCAGTCCCCTATCTCAAAGACACACATTCACACTCAGTCCCCTATCTCAAAGACACACATTCACACTCAGTCCCCTATCTCAAAGACACACATTCACACTCAGTCCCCTATCTCAAAGACACACATTCACACTCAGTCGCCTATCTCAAAGACACACATTCACACTCAGTCCCCTATCTCAAAGACACACATTCACACTCAGTCCCCTATCTCAAAGACACACATTCACACTCAGTCGCCTATCTCAAAGACACACATTCACACTCAGTCCCCTATCTCAAAGACACACATTCACACTCAGTCCCCTATCTCAAAGACACACATTCACACTCAGTCCCCTATCTCAAAGACACACATTCACACTCAGTCCCCTATCTCAAAGACACACATTCACACTCAGTCCCCTATCTCAAAGACACACATTCACACTCAGTCGCCTATCTCAAAAACACACATTCACACTCAGTCCCCTATCTCAAAGACACACATTCACACTCAAACACTGTGGGTTTGCGTGCGTGTGTGTGTGTATTGTACTCTGAGTATTGTTCTGGTAATGGGTTCCTGACTGAATGATATTGAGCAGACAGCCAGGAGAAGTCAGACTGAATGATATTGAGCAGACAGCAAGGAGAAGTCAGACTGAATGATATTGAGCAGACAGCAAGGAGAAGTCAGACTGAATGATATTGAGCAGACAGCAAGGAGAAGTCAGACTGAATGATATTGAGCAGACAGCAAGGAGAAGTCAGACTGAATGATATTGAGCAGACAGCAAGGAGAAGTCAGACTGAATGATATTGAGCAGACAGCAAGGAGAAGTCAGACTGAATGATATTGAGATGACAGCCAGAAGTCAGACTGAATGATATTGAGCAGACAGCCAGGAGAAGTCAGACTGAATGATATTGAGATGACAGCCAGGAGAAGTCAGAGAACATACTGTATCCTACACATTCTACTTTCTACATTACAACATACTGTACCCTACACATTCTACATTACAACATACTGTATTCTATACTTTCTACTTTACAACATTCTGTATTCTAGACTTTACACTGCTCCAGATTGCAGCCATCCAGCCACAGATGTCAGCTGTTCTGAGCGATTCCGCTTTTGGGTAGTATTGAACTCTCAGGAGGTTGGGACCAGGCTTTCCACACACATGCACACACCCTCCGACGAACCATCAAACAGGCAAAGTATCAATACAGGACTAAGATTGAATCCTACTATGCCCGGCTTTGACACTCATCGGATGTGGCAGGGCTTGCAAACTATCAAGAGGTACAAAGGGGAACCCAACCGCGAGCTGCATAGAGACACGAGCCTGCTAGACGAGACAAAATGTCTTCTAAAGGCCGGTCATGGCTCACATCAACACCATCATCCCAGACACCCTGGACCCACTCTAATTCACATACCACCCCAACAGATCCACAGATGAAGCAATCTCTAGTGTACTCCACACTGCCCTTTCCCACCTGGATAAAAGGAACACCTACGTGAGAATGCTGTTCATTGAATACAGCTCAGTTTTCAACACCATAGTGCCCTCCAAGCTCATCACTAAGCTCAGGACCCTGGGACTGAACACCTCCCTCTGCAACTAGATCATGGACTTCTTGACTGGCAGCCTCCAGGTGGTGAAGGTAGGCAGCAACACATGCGCCACACTAACCCTCAACATGGGGGACTGTCAGGGGTGCATGCTTAGTCCCTTCCTGTACTCCCTGTTCACCCATGACCGCACGACTCTAAAAGGGGCTGTAGTGAAATGGATTGAGAGTTTTGAGTTCCTCTGTGTCTCCATCACTAAGGAACTATCGTGGTCCAAACACACCAACACAGTCGTGAATAGTGCATGCCAACTACTCTTCTACTCTTCCCACTCAGGAGGCTGAAAATGTTTGGGACAGGCCCTCAGATCCTCAAAAAGTTCTACAGCTGCACCATTGAGAGCATCTTGACTGGCATCAACTTCTTGGCATCGACCCATAAGGTGCTTGAAAGGGTAATGCATACCGCCCAGTACATCACTGGAGCCAAGCTCCCTGCCATCCTGGACCTCTATACCAGGCGGTGTCAGATGAAGGCCCTAGAGTCAAATCAAAGTTAATTTGTCACGTGCGCTGAATACAACAACCTTACAGTGAAATGCTGAATACAACAGGTGTAGTAGACCTCACAGTGAAATGCTGAATACAACAGGTGTAGTAGACCTCACAGTGAAATGCTGAATACAACAGGTGTAGTAGACCTTACAGTGAAATGCTGAATACAACAGGTGTAGTAGACCTTACAGTGAAATGCTGAATACAACAGGTGTAGTAGACCTCACAGTGAAATGCTGAATACAACAGGTGTAGTAGACCTCACAGTGAAATGCTGAATACAACAGGTGTAGTAGACCTCACAGTGAAATGCTGAACACAACAGGTGTAGTAGACCTTACAGTGAAATGCTGAATACAACAGGTGTAGTAGAACTTACAGTGAAATGCTGAATACAACAGGTGTAGTAGAACTTACAGTGAAATGCTGAATACAACAGGTGTAGTAGACCTCACAGTGAAATGCTGAATACAACAGGTGTAGTAGACCTCACAGTGAAATGCTGAATACAACAGGTGTAGTAGACCTCACAGTTAAATGCTGAATACAACAGGTGTAGTGGACCTCACAGTGAAATGCTGAATACAACAGGTGTAGTAGACCTTACAGTGAAATGCTGAATACAACAGGTGTAGTAGACCTTACAGTGAAATGCTGAATACAACAGGTGTAGTAGACCTCACAGTGAAATGCTGAATACAACTGTTACGGTGCGTGAATGAGGACCCAAAAGCGAATTAACTTAAACAGAGCTTCTTTAATTACCAAACATAGGTAGGCTCAGACGGACCGGCAGATTCCGACAGGACAAGACAAGGTTACAGCAAACATGACGACAGTCTGGTTCAGGCATGAAACACAACAAACAAGAATCCGACAAAGACAGGAGCAGAAACAGAGAGAGATATAGGGACCTAATCAGAGGGAAAAAGGGAACAGGTGGGAAAAGGGGTGACGAGGTGGTTAGGAGGAGACAAGGCACAGCTGGGGGAAAGAGGGGGAGAAAAGGTAACCTAACAACGACCAGCAGAGGGAGACAGGGTGAAGGGAAAGGACAGAGACAAGACACAACATGACAGTACATGACAACAACAGGTGTAGTAGACCTCACAGTGAAATGCTGAATACAACAGGTGTAGTAGACCCTACAGTGAAATGCTGAATACAACAGGTGTAGTAGACCTTACAGTGAAATGCTGAATACAACAGGTGTAGTAGACCTCACAGTGAAATGCTGAATACAACAGGTGTAGTGGACCTCACAGTGAAATGCTGAATACAACAGGTGTAGGTAGACCTTACAGTGAAATGCTGAATACAACAGGTGTAGTAGACCTTACAGTGAAATGCTGAATACAACAGGTGTAGGTAGACCTTACAGTGAAATGCTGAATACAACAGGTGTAGTAGACCTTACAGTGAAATGCTGAATACAACAGGTGTAGTAGACCTCACAGTGAAATGCTGAATACAACAGGTGTAGTAGACCTCAGTGAAATGCTGAATACAACAGGTGTAGTAGACCTTACAGTGAAATGCTGAATACAACAGGTGTAGTAGACCTTACAGTGAAATGCTGAATACAACAGGTGTAGTAGACCTCACAGTGAAATGCTGAATACAACAGGTGTAGTAGACCTCACAGTGAAATGCTGAATACAACAGGTGTAGTAGACCTCACAGTGAAATGCTGAATACAACAGGTGTAGTAGACCTTACAGTGAAATGCTGAATACAACAGGTGTAGTAGACCTTACAGTGAAATGCTGAATACAACAGGTGTAGTAGACCTCACAGTGAAATGCTGAATACAACAGGTGTAGTAGACCTCACAGTGAAATGCTGAATACAACAGGTGTAGTAGACCTCACAGTGAAATGCTGAATACAACAGGTGTAGTAGACCTTACAGTGAAATGCTGAATACAACAGGTGTAGTAGAACTTACAGTGAAATGCTGAATACAACAGGTGTAGTAGACCTCACAGTGAAATGCTGAATACAACAGGTGTAGTAGACCTTACAGTGAAATGCTGAATACAACAGGTGTAGTAGACCTCACAGTGAAATGCTGAATACAACAGGTGTAGCAGACCTCACAGTGAAATGCTGAATACAACAGGTGTAGTAGACCTCACAGTGAAATGCTGAATACAACAGGTGTAGTAGACCTTACAGTGAAATGCTGAATACAACAGGTGTAGTAGACCTCACAGTGAAATGCTGAATACAACAGGTGTAGTAGACCTTACAGTGAAATGCTGAATACAACAGGTGTAGTAGACCTCACAGTGAAATGCTGAATACAACAGGGATAGTAGACCTCACAGTGAAATGCTGAATACAACAGGTGTAGTAGACCTTACAGTGAAATGCTGAATACAACAGGTGTAGTAGACCTCACAGTGAAATGCTGAATACAACAGGTGTAGTAGACCTCACAGTGAAATGCTGAATACAACAGGTGTAGTAGACCTCACAGTGAAATGCTGAATACAACAGGTGTAGTAGACCTTACAGTGAAATGCTGAATACAACAGGTGTAGTAGACCTCACAGTGAAATGCTGAATACAACAGGTGTAGTAGACCTCACAGTGAAATGCTGAATACAACAGGTGTAGTAGACCTTACAGTGAAATGCTGAATACAACAGGTGTAGTAGACCTTACAGTGAAATGCTGAATACAACAGGTGTAGTAGACCTCACAGTGAAATGCTGAATACAACAGGTGTAGTAGACCTTACAGTGAAATGCTGAATACAACAGGTGTAGTAGACCTCACAGTGAAATGCTGAATACAACAGGTGTAGTAGACCTCACAGTGAAATGCTGAATACAACAGGTGTAGTAGACCTTACAGTGAAATGCTGAATACAACAGGTGTAGTAGACCTTACAGTGAAATGCTGAATACAACAGGTGTAGTAGACCTTACAGTGAAATGCTGAATACAACAGGTGTAGTAGACCTCACAGTGAAATGCTGAATACAACAGGTGTAGTAGACCTTAAAGTGAAATGCTGAATACAACAGGTGTAGTAGACCTTACAGTGAAATGCTGAATACAACAGGTGTAGTAGACCTTACAGTGAAATGCTGAATACAACAGGTGTAGTAGACCTTACAGTGAAATGCTGAATACAACAGGTGTAGTAGACCTTACAGTGAAATGCTGAATACAACAGGTGTAGTAGACCTTACAGTGAAATGCTGAATACAACAGGTGTAGTAGACCTTACAGTGAAATGCTGAATACAACAGGTGTAGTAGACCTTACAGTGAAATGCTGAATACAACAGGTGTAGTAGACCTCACAGTGAAATGCTGAATCCAACAGTTGTAGTAGACCTCACAGTGAAATGCTGAATACAACAGGTGTAGTAGACCTTACAGTGAAATGCTGAATACAACAGGTGTAGTAGACCTTACAGTGAAATGCTGAATACAACAGGTGTAGCAGACCTCACAGTGAAATGCTGAATACAACAGGTGTAGTAGACCTTACAGTGAAATGCTGAATACAACAGGTGTAGTAGACCTTACAGTGAAATGCAGAAAACAACAGGTGTAGTAGACCTTACAGTGAAATGCTGAATTTAACAGGTGTAGTAGACCTCACAGTGAAATGCTGAATCCAACAGGTGTAGTAGACCTCACAGTGAAATGCTGAATACAACAGGTGTAGTAGACCTCACAGTGAAATGCTGAATCCAACAGGTGTAGTAGACCTTACAGTGAAATGCTGAATACAACAGGTGTAGTAGACCTCACAGTGAAATGGTGAATACAACAGGTGTAGTAGACCTCACAGTGAAATGCTGAATACAACAGGTGTAGTAGACCTCACAGTGAAATGCTGAATACAACAGGTGTAGTAGACCTCACAGTGAAATGCTGAATACAACAGGTGTAGTAGACCTTACAGTGAAATGCTGAATACAACAGGTGTAGTAGACCTCACAGTGAAATGCTGAATACAACAGGTGTAGTAGACCTCACAGTGAAATGCTGAATACAACAGGTGTAGTAGACCTCACAGTGAAATGCTGAATACAACAGGTGTAGTAGACCTCACAGTGAAATGCTGAATACAACAGGTGTAGTAGACCTCACAGTGAAATGCCTAATACAACAGGTGTAGTAGACCTCAGTGAAATGCTGAATACAACAGGTGTAGTAGACCTTACAGTGAAATGCTGAATACAACAGGTGTAGTAGACCTCACAGTGAAATGCTGAATACAACAGGTGTAGTAGACCTTACAGTGAAATGCTGAATACAACAGGTGTAGTAGACCTTACAGTGAAATGCTGAATACAACAGGTGTAGTAGACCTCACAGTGAAATGCTGAATACAACAGGTGTAGCAGACCTCACAGTGAAATGCTGAATACAACAGGTGTAGTAGACCTCACAGTGAAATGCTGAATACAACAGGTGTAGTAGACCTTACAGTGAAATGCTGAATACAACAGGTGTAGTAGACCTTACAGTGAAATGCTGAATACAACAGGTGTAGTAGACCTCACAGTGAAATGCTGAATACAACAGGTGTAGTAGACCTCACAGTGAAATGCTGAATACAACAGGTGTAGTAGACCTTACAGTGAAATGCTGAATACAACAGGTGTAGTAGACCTCACAGTGAAATGCTGAATACAACAGGTGTAGTAGACCTTACAGTGAAATGCTGAATACAACAGGTGTAGTAGACCTTACAGTGAAATGCAGAAAACAACAGGTGTAGTAGACCTTACAGTGAAATGCTGAATACAACAGGTGTAGTAGACCTCACAGTGAAATGCTGAATACAACAGGTGTAGTAGACCTCACAGTGAAATGCTGAATACAACAGGTGTAGTAGACCTCACAGTGAAATGCTGAATACAACAGGTGTAGTAGACCTTACAGTGAAATGCTGAATACAACAGGTGTAGTAGACCTCACAGTGAAATGCTGAATACAACAGGTGTAGTAGACCTCACAGTGAAATGCTGAATACAACAGGTGTAGTAGACCTTACAGTGAAATGCTGAATACAACAGGTGTAGTAGACCTTACAGTGAAATGCTGAATACAACAGGTGTAGTAGACCTTACAGTGAAATGCTGAATACAACAGGTGTAGTAGACCTCACAGTGAAATGCTGAATACAACAGGTGTAGTAGACCTTACAGTGAAATGCTGAATACAACAGGTGTAGGATATATGATGAACAGAGAGTAGCAGTAGTGTAAAAGAGGGGTTGACAGGTGGTGGGTGTCGGGAAACAATGCAGATAGCCCTGTTAGCCAATGTGCGGGAGCACTAGTTGGTCAGGCCAATTGAGGTAGTATGTACATGGATGTGTAGTTAAAGTGACTATGCTTATAAAGATAAACAGAGAGTAGCAGCAGTGTAAAATTGGGGTTGGGGGGAGGGCACACAATGCAAATAGTCCCGTTAGCCATTTGGTTACCTGTTCAGGAGTCTTATGGCTTGGGGGGAAAAACTGTTGAGAAGCCTTTTTGTCCTAGACTTGGCACTCTGGTACCGCTTGCCGTGCGGTAGTTGAGAGAACAGTTTATGGTTGGGGTGGCTGGGGTCTTTGACAATTTTTAGGGCCTTCCTCTGACACTGCCTGGTGTAGAGGTCCTGGATGGCAGGCAGCTTAGCCCCAGTGACGTACTGGGCTGTACGCACTACGCTCTGTAGTACCTTGCGGTCGGAGGCCGAGCAATTGCCGTACCAGGCAGTGATGCAACCAGTCAGGATGCTCTCGATGTTGCAGCTGTAGAACATTTTGAGGATCTCAGGACCCATGCCAAATCTTTTTCGTTTCCTGAGGGGGAATAGGCTTTGTCGTGCCCTTTTCACGACTGTCTTGGTGTGTTTGGACCATTCTAGTTTGCTGGTGATGTGGACACCAAGGAACTTGAATCTCTGAACCTGCTCCACTACAGCCCCGTCGATGATAATGGGGGCGTGCTCAGTCCTCCTTTTCCTGTAGTCCACAATCATCTCCTTAGTCTTGGTTACATTGAGGGATAGATAGGTTGTTATTCTGGCACCACCCGGCCAGGTCTCTGACCTCCTCCCTATTGGCTGTCTCGTCATTGTCGGTGATCAGGCCTTCCACTGTTGTGTCGTTTGCAAACTTAATGATGGTGTTGGAGTCGTGCCATGGCCATGCAGTCGTGGGTGAACAGGGAGTACAGGAGTGGACTGAGCACGCACCCCTGGGGAGCACCAGTGTTCAGGATGTCAGATGTGTTGCTACCTACCCTCACCACCTGGGGGCGGCCCGTCAGGAAATCCAGGATCCAGGTGCAGAGGGAGGTGTTGAGTCCCTGGATCCTTAGCTTAGTAATTTGAGGGTACTATGGTGTTGAACGCTGAGCTGTAGTCAATGAATAGCATTCTCACATAAGTGTTCCTTTTGTCCAGGTGGGAAAGGACAGTGTGGAGCGCAACAGAGATTGCATCATCTGTGGATCTTCCACACTCTTTCATTCTCTTCACATATGCTGCTGCTGCTACTCTCTTGATTATCTATCCTGATTGCCTGATCACTTTTACCCCTACCTACAAGAACATATTACCTAAATTCAGTGACGTTCGGAGACGTTTAAAATGAGAGAGGATGATTTTTGTTTCGTGAACATGGCCTTATTTCTATTACAGGATATTGGATGACTGTCATTCATATTCCATTCACCTAGTTAAATGTAACATCGATAGGTTTAGGCTACTACATGATACTCAAATTTTCCCTAAACCCATCATGAAGTTGCTACAATCTAGCCTATAAAAGTTTACAAATTAGGTGCACAGGTCGAGAGAAATTTGATCAGTCAAATTGACAGACAGTGACACATTCAATACCGCCTTGCACACTCCTGTCTACATCTAGCTGATCAACAGTCCAACAGTTGCAAACAAGAGTTTCTATTGGTCAAATTCAGGTATGTTTATTTCCTGTTTGCTTCCTTTTAAGAAATGTTTTTTCAAGAAAATCGTCGGAATGAATCACACGCAGACACAGTTCACTTTCATAGCAGCCACATACAAACAGCATGATAATTTTGCTCCTTGTAGAATTCCTTCTCACGTCTACGTGCTCTTCTTCACCTTTTCCCTTTGTATGTGGACTTCAGTGAACACTACATCAGCTGCCTGTGACCAGGAGAAAAAAACTTTCAAGCCTTCATATCATATCATAACCGCTAACTGCTACATACGGCCTACATCGTTGTCACCATATTAGCTAATGTCATAGCTAGTCAACATCGCTACTAGAGCTAATTGTTAGTTGGTAACTAGTTGGTAAACCCGCTACAATCATGCAGTACAGTGTTCAAGCAGTTTAGCAGTTACACCCCTGGGCCCCAGTGGCAATAAATTAATAAAACCAACTGATAATTCAGAATTATTAAAACCAAAATCTACCTCGACTTGGAAGAGTTCCAGTGTCGGCTAGCCGTAGCCAGCTGGCTAACATAGCATCCCTTTCTGTTGGCTAGCCGTAGCCTGCTGGCTAACATAGCATCCCTTTCTGTTGGCTAGCCGTAGCCTGCTGGCTAACATAGCATCCCTTTCTGTTGGCTAGCCGTAGCCTGCTGGCTAACATAGCATCCCTTTCTGTTGGCTAGCCGTAGCCAGCTGGTTAACATAGCATCCCTTTCTGTTGTCTAGCCGTAGCCAGCTGGCTAACATAGCATCCCTTTCTGTTGGCTAGCCGTAGCCTGATGGCTAACATAGCATCCCTTTCTGTTTTGAGCCCGGTGTTTGAGGCTAAAAAACGAGATATCTGTATTCACTTCCTTTTTAAATTAATTAATTAGTTCAAAACTGTTCTACTATTGTCTCTCTATCTCTTTGAGTCAACTACTCACTACATGTTATAAACTGCGATGCTAGCTAGCTGTAGCTTATGCTTTCAGTACTAGATTAATTCTCTGATCCTTTGATTGGGTGGACAACATGTCAGTTCATGAGCTCTGATAGGTTGGAAGACGTCCACTGGAAGTTGTCATAATTACTGTGCAACTCAATATTAGGAAGGCGTTATAAACGCATTGTACTCCAGACACACACCATATTCCACACACACACACACACACACACACACACACACACAAATTGGCTGCTTTCTACAACGCTGCTGTGCAGTGGATTAGGAAGTGCCTTGGGTGTAAACACCAAGGAGTGTGTTTTGGCACTTAGTTTACATCCTGTTTATAGTATTGTGTGTGTGTGTGTGTGTGTGTGTGTGTGTGTGTGTGTGTGTGTGTGTGTGTGTGTGTGTGTGTGTGTGTGTGTTTTAAGATGTTCTCACATACTGAATGATCATCCGCGAGTATACCCATGTAACATTTCTGGAAACACATTAGGAACAGAAGGTCACGTGCTTCACAGATGAAAACAGAGGTCAGGGTTGTGTTGTTGTGGTGTCCTGTTTTCATCCACTACATCACTGCTACAAGCCTCTAGCCTCTAGTTTTCCAGACATTAAGGAGGAAGACATTGTTTGGCCTTTCAGTGACTCTACCCACTGTGTTAATAAAGACAGGGTGACACTAGCGTTCACTATCACTCTCTATCTCTGGGCAATGTTAAGAACATTTTCGAAACACCACAGACCAGTTTAGACCAGAAGTTGGAAACATGTCGTTTTCTTGGGGCCATGGAGAGATGTGTGAATTGATGTTGTCTTCATCTCTCTCTCTCTCTCCCCTCTCTCTCTCTCTCTCTCTCTCTCTCTCTCTCTCTCTCTCTCTCTCTCTCTCTCTCTCTCTCTCTCTCTCTCTCTCTCTCTCTGTCTCTCTCTCCTCTCTCTCTCTCTCTCTCTCTCTCTCTCTCTCTCTCTCTCCTCTCTGTCTCCCTCTCTCTCTCTCTCTCTCTCCTCTCTGTCTCCCTCTCTCTCTCTCTCTCTCTCTCTCTCTCTCTCTCCTCTCTGTCTCCCTCTCTCTCTCTCTCCCCTCTCTCTCTCGCTCTCTCTCTCTCTCTCTCCTCTCTGTCTCCCTCTCTCTCTCTCTCTCTCTCTCTCTCTCTCCTCTCTGTCTCCCTCTCTCTCTCTCTCTCTCTCTCTCTCTCTCTCGTTCTCTCTCGTTCTCTCTCAATTCAATTCAAGGGTCATTATTGGCATGGAAAACGTGTTAACTTTGCCAAAGCAAGTGAGGTAGATAATATACAAAATATACTTCTCTCTATCTCTCTCTCTCGTTCTCTCTCTGCCTACCCCTATGTCTCCCTTCTCTCCCTCCCCCCTCCTGCTCTCCCTCCCTGTTGCTCCGCTAATGGGCTTGGTGCATTATTTGACAGTGTGTTTTCCTCCCAGCGTGACTGTGAGGCACGGCAGGCATATTGTCGTCTCAATGCTTTAGTTTTCTCGAATGTGGGATAGAGAGAAAGAGATACAATGGGAGACAGAGGGTAAGACAGATAAGAGAGAGAAAGGAAATAGAGGGGGTTGAAGATGGAGAGAATGACAGGGTGGGTAAGATCCTAATGCCTCAGTCAGATCACCAGATGTCTTAACTAATTCACTCATCTTAGTCAAGCTCAATACAACCAGTTAGACAACCTGCCACTCCCTTAACCATTACTCTCTCCCTCTCTCCCTCTCTCACTCTCACGCTATGCCTCTCTCACTCGCTATGCCTCTCTCACTCTCTTTCTCACACTCTCACACTCTCAATTAAAGGGCTTTATTGGCATGGAAAACATATTTTTACATTGCCAGAGCAAATTAAATAGATAATAAACAAAAGTGAAATAAACAATAAAAAGTAAACAGTAAACATTACACTCACAACAGTTCCAACAGAATAGAGACATTACAATGTCATATTATGTATACATACAGTGTTGTAACGATGTACAAATAGTTAAAGTTCAAAAGGGAAAATAAATAAACATAAATATGGGTTGTATTTACAATGTTGTTTGTTCTTCACTGGTTGCCCTTTTCTTGTGGCAACAGGTCACAAATCTTGCTGCTGTGATGGCACACTGTGGTATTTCACCCAGTAGATATGGGAGTTTATTAAAATTGGGTTTGTTTTCGAAATCTTTGTGGATCTGTGTAATCTGAGGGAAATATGTGTCTCTAATATGGTCATACATTTGGCAGGAGGTTAGGAAGTGCAGCTCAGTTTCCACCTCATTTTGTGGGCAGTGAGCACCTAGTCTGTCTTCTCTTGAGTGCCAAGTCGGCCTTTCTCAATAGCAAGGCTATGCTCACTGATTCTGTACATTTTTAACGCTTTCCCTAATTTTGGGTCAGTTTCTCTTTTCTTTCTCTTCGAATGAAATCTGTGTTTACATACAAGTACATCAACATTAAAGCGACATGACAAAATGCAAAATAATGGATTGAGAACATCCATTTACACTTAATGGTGAAAGCTCACCCATTCTATTACCACAAGCTATGCTAGCACCTAGCTGAGTGATGCAGATCACCCATTCTATTACCACGAGCTATGCTAGCACCTAGCTGAGTGATGCAGATCACCCATTCTATTACCACGAGCTATGCTAGCACCTAGCTGAGTGACGCAGATCACCCATTCTATTACCACGAGCTATGCTAGCACCTAGCTGAGTGATGCAGATCACCCATTCTATTACCACGAGCTATGCTAGCACCTAGCTGAGTGATGCAGATCACCCATTCTATTACCACGAGCTATGCTAGCACCTAGCTGAGTGACGCAGATCACCCATTCTATTACCACGAGCTATGCTAGCACCTAGCTGAGTGACGCAGGGGAGCTTGAAATGAGAGAAAAGGTATTATACCCTGTGCTCTAATCACACCTGCACATACACACACACACACACACACACACACACACACACACACACACACACACTCTTCCAAGGCCCTCGATCTCAATGGGAACTCAGGGGAAGGGACTCACAGCTTGGTGGGCCCACACATTCATCAGGCTGCCCTGTTACATATCATAGACATATTGTGTTACTGGAGCTCATGTCATTGAGAGGTTTCTCAACAAAGATAAAGGCCTTTTAAGAACTACTACCATTTCCAGCTCATAACAGTGAGTGCATGTCAATTGAATTGTTTTTTGTTGCAGCATCACAAATTATCTGTATTTATTTAGTCTCTTGGATCTGTATATAATTGGAAATGTACGTTGAGATATTTCTGTATATGCCCTAGATAAAATGTATAGTTGTTGCTCTACTAGATTTTGACTTTAGTCTGTGTTTGTCTTGTGTCCTTACAGAGATCTGGGGGAGGTCTGGCCCTCCCTCTGTGTGCCTTCCAGGGCACCGTCTCCCTGCATGCTCCCACAGGGAAGACCCTCTCCCTCTCCACCTACGAGGTCAGCAGCGACGGCCTCACCATCTCCCCCCACGCCACCAAGAAGGTGGAGGTCTACCGCTCAAAGTCTGTAGGCCACGAGCCCAGTGCAGACGACCCCACCACCGGGGGCCCGGCCGGGGGAGTGGGGATGGAGGTGGAGGTGGCAATGCGGGACACCAATGTGAAGATCCACCTGGAGGTGTTGGAGATCTGTGACAACGAGGAGGCCACGGACAGCGTGTCCATCATCTCTAACATCAGCCAGTCGTCCACCCACGCCCGCTCCCCGTCGCTGCGCTATTCTCGGAAGGAGAACCGCTTTGTCTCCTGTGACCTGGGGGAGACAGCCTCCTACTCACTGCTCATCCCCAATAGTGGCAACCCCGAGGTGGACAACATCAACATCAACATCCCTGACACTGTGGAGGCCCACCGGCAGAACAGTCGCAGGCAGAAACAGGAGACGGGAGGCTACCGCGAGGAGATACAGCTGCTCAACGAAGCCTACAGGAAGCAGGAAGAGGACAGAGACGACTGATACACACAGGAAGCTGGAAGTGGACAGAGAAGTCTGATACATACACAGGAAGCAGGAAGAGACAGAGAAGACTGATAAACACACAGGAAGCAGGAAGAGGACAGAGAAGACTGATACACACAGGAAGCAGGAAGTGGACAGAGAAGTCTGATACATACACAGGAAGCAGGAAGAGACAGAGAAGACTGATAAACACACAGGATGCAGGAAGTGGACAGAGAAGTCTGATACACACAGGAAGACAATGAGTGGACATAGAATATTGATGAGCACACAAAGGATGCAGACTGGGAATGCATAACTATATATTTTAAGTATGTATTTTGACTAAACATTAGCTGCCACTGCCTAAGACTGCTGGGACACTTATTCTGTGTCCATTCTGTGATTTAGAGGTCCATTATGTATAGATGTGATGAGGTGAGGTGGAGAGAAGTGGATGCAGGAATAAGGGATGAGATGAGGTGGAGAGAAGGTGATGCTGCAGGACTAAGGGATGCGGTGAGGTGGAGAGAAGCTGATGCAGGACTAAAGGATGAGGTGGATAGAAGGTGATGCAGGACTAAAGGATGAGGTGGAGAGAAGGTGATGCAGGACTAAGGGATGAGGTGGAGAGAAGGTGATGCAGGACTAAGGGATGAGGTGGAGAGAAGGTGATGCAGGACAAAGGGATGAGATGGAGAGAAGGTGATGCAGGACTAAGGGATGAGGTGGAGAGAAGATGATGCTGCAGGACTAAAGGATGAGGTGGAGAGAAGGTGATGCTGCAGGACTAAAGGATGAGGTAGAGAGAAGGTGATGCTGCAGGACTAAAGGATGAGGTGGAGAGAAGGTGATGCTGCTGGACTAAGGGATGAGGTGGAAAGAAGGTGATGCTGCAGGACTAAGGGATGAGGTGAGGTGGAGAGAAGGTAAAGCTGCAGGACTAAGGGATGAGGTGAGGTGGAGAGAAGGTGATGCTGCAGGACTAAGGGATGAGATGGAGAGAAGGTGATGCTGCAGGGCTAAGGGATGAGATTTAGAGAAGGTGATGCTGCAGGACTAAGGGATGAGGTGGAGAGAAGGTGATGCAGGACTAAGGGATGAGGTGAGGTGGAGAGAAGGTGATGCAGGACTAAGGGACGAGGTGGAGAGAAGGTGATGCAGGACTAAGTGGTGCGATGGAGAGAATGTGATGCTGCAGAACTAAGGAATGAGGTGGAGAGAAGGTGATGGAGCAGGACTAAGGGATGAGGTGGAGAGAAGGTGATGCAGGACTAAGGGATGAGGTGAGGTGGAGAGAAGGTGATGCTGCAGGACTAAGGGATGAGGTGGAGAGAAGGTGATGCAGGACTAAGGGATGAGTTGGAGAGAAGGTGATGCAGGACTAAGGGATGAGTTGGAGAGAAGGTGATGCAGGACTAAGGGATGAGGTGGAGAGAAGGTGATGCAGGACTAAGGGATGAGGTGAGGTGGAGAGAAGTGGATACAGGACTAAAGGTTAGCAGCACAATGAAAGAGTGAAGACTAAAAGGGAGTGCAGAGAGAAAGGATGGAGAGAGGATTACCCATGTTAGTATTCATGCCAGGGTCTCCAACATATGGCTGCCAATGGGTATAGCCCTCACCAATAAGTAAACATGGAGACTACCAGCCCCTGTGTCTGAGTGTGTGTTACATACAGATCAGTGTGTCTGTACTCGTAATATAATCTGCTGAAAGCCTGGACTCAGAATAGATCATTTACCATACTGTTCATTCTGCTGATGTGAGACAAAACTATCATTTTATGTAAATCAGTCTGAAGAGAGAAATAGAAGGTGCGAGAGAGAGAGAGAGAGAGGTAGAGAGAGGGAGGGAGAGAGAGAGGTAGAGAGAGGTAGAGAGAGAGAGAGAGGTAGAGAGAGAGAGAGAGAGAGAGAGAGAGAGAGAGAGAGAGCGGTAGAGAGAGGGAGGGAGAGAGGTAGAGAGAGAGAGAGAGGTAGAGAGAGAGAGAGAGGTAGAGAGGGAGAGAGAGAGAGATAGAGAGGTAGGGAGAGAGGTAGGGAGAGAGAGAGAGACAGAGAGAGGTAGAGAGAGAATATATGACAGTGTTTTTTTCTGCCTCATGAACATTCCACTAATAATTTCCCTGAACGACAGTGTGAATATTTTACCACTGATGGAGGCACCAAGTGAATGTACGTTTTTTTCCCCGAGTCACTTAGAGCTGTTCTCCTCTAGCCTCTCAGTTCACTGCCTCTCCAATCACACGGAGTGACCCAGGCCCTTCCCGCTAGGCTTCGTACATATGCTTAAAACTAGACGGTAATAGAATATCTATTGGTGATTCACTACGGTTCTAAATATTCACCAGGATGACTATGAACTAAAAGATGGTGTTATATTATAGTTATATTCTGTTTCACTGCTTTGTATGCACACACACGCACGCACACACACACACACACACACACACACGCACGTACGCAAACACACATCAACAAGGTACATTACACCCTACCTCCAGGTCACGCAGTAATGGATGTATTCTATTTGATGTTTCATAACGGATGTGTTTTGTTGTGTGTCATCTGTGCCGTGTGTCTTTCAGCAGAGAAAAGCTTTGTCACGTGTGACATAATGTTCTGTCCTTCATATGAGTATGTGCTCATTACATATTTATACTAGAAAATTGCCTCAAACAACACTGTAAAATGCATTAACATCCAGACTGCTTCAAGGCAACAACAACAAAAGCAAGTTAGAGAAAAGAGGCTTACAGAATCATATGGCTTTTGAATCATATGTATTATGAATCATATGGCTTTTGAATAATATGGCTTATCAATCATATGGCTTATGAATCATATGGCTTTTGAATCATATGACTTATGAATCATATGGCCTATGAATCATATGGCCTATGAATCATATGGCTTTTGAATCATTAGGCTTTTGAATCATATGGCTTTTGAATCATATGGCTTTTGAATAATATGGCTTATCAATCATATGGCTTTTGAATCATATGGCTTTTGAATCATATGACTTATGAATCATATGGCCTATGAATCATATGGCTTTTGAATCATTAGGCTTTTGAATCATATGGCTTTTGAATAATATGGCTTATGAATCATATGGCTTTTGAATCATATGACTTATGAATCATATGGCCTATGAATCATATGGCTTTTGAATCATTAGGCTTTTGAATCATATGGCTTTTGAATCATATGGCTTTTGAATCATATGGCTTTTGAATAATATGGCTTATGAATCATATGGCTTTTGAATCATATGACTTATGAATCATATGGCCTATGAATCATATGGCTTTTGAATCATTAGGCTTTTGAATCATATGGCTTTTGAATCATATGGCTTTTGAATCATATGGCTTTTGAATCATATGGCTTTTGAATAATATGGCTTTGAATCATATGGCTTATGAATCATATGGCTTTTGAATCATATGACTTATGAATCATATGGCCTATGAATCATATGGCTTATTCATAATATGGTATATGAATCATAACCAGTGTGTCCCAGTAGATGAGTTGACCTCTGACCTTGTAATGAATAGAGAGCATTTCAGTGTTTTGACAGAGTGTTTAGATTTGACCAACCCTTTCAACACAGCAGTACCACATCTCTTCAGCCAAGCAGAATGGAAATAAACTCAACATTGTCTTATTTATTCATTCATGCGAATACAAGGTTTTGAAAGCCCGTCTGCTTTTCCATTCAGTTCACATTTTTAGATGTTTTTCTTCTTTTTAATTGGAAAACATTGAGGAAGGATGCATGGCTCACCACTGAGAAGGCTGGCATTGATGTTTGTTTACCTACAGTGGGGCAAAAAAAGATTTAGTCAGCCACCAATTGTGGAAGTTCTTCCACTTAAAAAGATGAGAGAGGCCTGTAATTTTCATCATAGGTACACTTCAACTATGACAGACAAAATGAGAAAAAAAATCCAGAAAATCACATTGTAGGACTTTTAACTGAATTTATTCGCAAATTATGGTGGTCCTCTCGCCCATGTACCCCCCCATCCCCGTCCTCTCGCCCATGTCCCCCCCATCCCCGTCCTCTCGCCCATGTCCCCCCCATCCCCCATCCCCGTCCTCTCACCCATGTACCCCCCCATCCCCCATCCCCGTCCTCTCGCCCATGTCCCGCCCCATCCCCGTCCTCTCGCCCATGTCCCCCCCATCCCCGTCCTCTCGCCCATGTCCCGCCGCATCCTCTCCCCCCCATCCCCGTCCTCTCGCCCATGTCTCCCCCATCCCCGTCCTCTCGCCAATGTACCCCCCCATCCCCCATCCCCGTCCTCTCACCCATGTACCCCCCATCCCCGTCCTCTCACCCATGTACCCCCCATCCCCGTCCTCTCGCCCATGTCCCCCCATCCCCGTCCTCTCGCCCATGTCCCCCCCCATCCCCCATCCCCGTCCTCTCGCCCATGTCCCCCCCCATCCCGTCCTCTCGCCCATGTCCCCCCCCATCCCGTCCTCTCGCCCATGTCCCCCCATCCCCGTCCTCTCGCCCATGTACCCCCATCCCCTTCCTCTCACCCATGTACCCCCCCATCCCCGTCCCCTCGCCCATGTACCCCCCCATCCCCCATCCCCGTCCTCTCACCCATGTCCCCCCCATCCCGTCCTCTCGCCCATGTACCCCCCATCCCCGTCCTCTCGCCCATGTCCCCCCATCCCCATCCTCTCGCCCATGTACCCCCCCCATCCCCGTCCTCTCGCCCATGTCCCCCCCATCCCCGTCCTCTCGCCCATGTACCCCCCATCCCCGTCCTCTCGCCCATGTCCCCCCATCCCCGTCCTCTCGCCCATGTCCCGCCCCATCCTCTCCCCCCCATCCCCGTCCTCTCGCCCATGTCTCCCCCATCCCCGTCCTCTCGCCAATGTACCCCCCCATCCCCCATCCCCGTCCTCTCGCCCATGTCCCCCCCATCCCCGTCCTCTCACCCATGTACCCCCCATCCCCGTCCTCTCACCCATGTACCCCCCATCCCCGTCCTCTCGCCCATGTCCCCCCATCCCCGTCCTCTCGCCCATGTCCCCCCCCATCCCCCATCCCCGTCCTCTCGCCCATGTCCCCCCCCATCCCGTCCTCTCGCCCATGTCCCCCCATCCCCGTCCTCTCGCCCATGTACCCCCCATCCCCTTCCTCTCACCCATGTACCCCCCCATCCCCGTCCCCTCGCCCATGTACCCCCCCATCCCCCATCCCCGTCCTCTCACCCATGTCCCCCCCATCCCGTCCTCTCGCCCATGTACCCCCCATCCCCGTCCTCTCGCCCATGTCCCCCCCATCCCCATCCTCTCGCCCATGTACCCCCCATCCCCATCCTCTCGCCCATGTACCCCCCCATCCCCGTCCTCTCGCCCATGTCCCCCCCATCCCCGTCCTCTCGCCCATGTACCCCCCATCCCCGTCCTCTCGCCCATGTCCCCCCCATCCCCGTCCTCTCGCCCATGTACCCCCCATCCCCCATCCCCGTCCTCTCGCCCATGTACCCCCCATCCCCGTCCTCTCTCCCATGTCCCCCCCATCCCTGTCCTCTCGCCCATGTACCAGTCACTCTGCTGTCACCTGACACGTCCTCTGGGTTCTTAATGCAGTTTTAACCTCTTCACTATTAGCTTTTTGAATATGACCTCTGTGTCCTGGGGTAGGAACTGAAGACTATAGGAGGTGTCCTGGGGTAGTAACTGAAGACTATAGGTGTCCTGGGGTAGGAACTGATGACTATAGGTGGTGTCCTGGGGTAGGAACTGAAGACTATAGGAGCTGTGCTGGGGTAGGAACTGATGACTATAGGAAGTGTCCTGGGGTAGGAACTGAAGACTATAGGAGGTGTCCTGGGGTAGGAACTGATGACTATAGGTGGTGTCCTGGGGTAGTAACTGAAGACTATAGGAGGTGTCCTGGGGTAGGAACTAATGACTATAGGTGGTGTCCTGGGGTAGGAACTGAGGAGCATAGGAAGTGTCCTGGGTTAGGAACTGAAGACTATAGGTGGTGTCCTGGGGTACGAACTGAGGAGCATATGAGGTGTCCTGGGGTAGGAACTGAAGACTATAGGAGGTGTCCTGGGGTAGGAACTGAAGAGCATAGGAAGTGTCCTGGGTTAGGAACTGAGGAGCATAGGAAGTGTCCTGGGTTAGGAACTGATGACTATAGGTGGTGTCCTGGGGTAGGAACTGATGACTATAGGTGGTGTCCTGGGGTAGGAACTGAAGACTATAGGTGGTGTCCTGGGTTAGGAACTGAAGACTATAGGTGGTGTCCTGGGGTAGGAACTGATGACTATAGGTGGTGTCCTGGGGTAGGAACTGAAGTCTATAGGAGGTGTCCTGGGGTAGGAACTGAAGACTATAGGAGGTGTCCTGGGGTAGGAACTGAAGACTATAGAAGGTTTCCTGGGGTAGGAACTGAGGAGCTTAGGAAGTGTCCTGGGGTAGGAACTGAGGAGCATAGGAAGTGTCCTGGGTTAGGAACTGAGGAGCATAGGAAGTGTCCTGGGGTAGGAACTGAAGAGCATAGGAAGTGTTCTGGGGTAGGAACTGAAGAGCATAGGAAGTGTCCTGGGGTAGGAACTGAAGACCATAGGAAGTGTTCTGGGGTAGGAACTGAAGACCATAGGAAGTGTTCTGGGGTAGGAACTGAAGACCATAGGAGGTTTCCTGGGGTAGGAACTGAAGAGCATAGGAAGTGTTCTGGGGTAGGAACTGAAGACTATAGGTGGTGTCCTGGGGTAGGAACTGATGACTATAGGTGGTGTCCTGGGGTAGGAACTGAAGTCTATAGGAGGTGTCCTGGGGTAGGAACTGAAGACTATAGGAGGTGTTCTGGGGTAGGAACTGAAGACTATAGGAGGTTTCCTGGGGTAGGAACTGAAGACCATAGGAAGTGTCCTGGCATAGGAACTGAGTTTTGATGTCCTCTTTAACCAGTAGGTGACACCTCCCTAATCTGTCCTGAAGCCACTTTATTAATTTTTTAAAGTTTTATTTAACCCTTATTTTACCAGGTTTAGTTGACTGAGAACACATTCTAATTTACGGAGAGGAAGGGGGGGGGGGGGGGGGGGGGGGTGATTAGGTGGCCATGATGGTATGAGGGATAGATCTTCCTATTAACAAAATGTAATCACACTCTTGTTACTTGAAGACTAAAATCTGAAATTGTGCCAACCCAATATAAAGAGTTACACCTACTAGCACTACCGCATGAATGTTAAAACAGCCTCACCTCTGGGTTAAGTCATTCAGTATGGGGGGGGTCAAAGGTTGTTGGTTGCCAGGTAACACCGGGAGGCCTAAGGAGAGTTAAAATGTAGGGAAGCACAGATGGGGAGGATAGAGGGTGGGGAATTCAATTCAACCTAAAGCAACTCTCCCTCTCAATCTCTCTAACTCGATTTCTCTGGCCTCCTATCTCCTCATTCTCTCCCCTCCCCTCCCCTCTCCACTCTCCCCCCCCCCCCCCCCCTCTTTCTGACTCATTCCCTGTCTCGCACGTTTCAAAGAGTGGTAAAGTTGAGACTAAAGGCACTAGCAGATGGAGAGACGTCTGTGTTTCCTCCGTCACCTCAACGCCAGAGGAAACCTCTGATTCAAACCCCAGACACATTGTGAATCTTTCACATCGTCTCCCAGAAAAATGTTCACAGACGGAGTAGATTTCAGTCACAACTGATTAGTGGCTTAAAAGGTAGAATATCTAGCCAATACCGTTCAGCCATCACTCATTCATATAATTGTATGTACATATTCCTATTCATTCTTTTACACTTATAGTGTGTATAAGGGAGTTGTTGTGAAATTGTTAGATTCCTTGTTAGATATTACTGCATGGTCGGAACTAGAAGCACAAGCATTTCGCTACGCTCGCATTAACATCTGCTAACCATGTGTGACAAATGTGACAAATAAAAGTGAAACATCCTCCCGAGATTGGGGACTAACATTAAATACACACAGAAGGCTGAATCATGGTCAAAACAGAATAACCCCAACAATAATCACCTGTCATTCATTTAAATTGATACTGTTATTTATTTGATTGAATAGCAGCTTCGCCCTTTGACGTAATGCATTCCTGTTCATTGATTGGCTGGATGAAACGCTGGACCACACAGAGTAGGAGTTGAGGACGACCTCCATAGTGATGGACGAGGTGCAGACGGACTGCATTCTGAGGTCATTCCTGTTCATTGATTGGCTGGATGAAACGCTGGACCATACAGAGTAGGAGTTGAGGACGACCTCCATAGTGATGGACGAGGTGCAGACGGAAAAACGTTACAGCAGCAGGAGGAGGAGAGTCACAAACTCCTGTATTATTACTGAGACTCCTTCAGGAGGAGGAGAGTCACAGACTCCTGTATTATTACTGAGACTCCTTCAGGAGGAGGAGAGTCACAGACTCCTGTATTATTACTGAGACTCCTTCAGGAGGAGAGTCACAAACTCCTGTATTATTACTGAGACTCCTTCAGGAGGAGAGTCACAAACTCCTGTATTATTACTGAGCCTCCTTCAGGAGGAGAGTCACAAACTCCTGTATTATTACTGAGACTCCTTCAGGAGGAGAGTCACAATCTCCTGTATTATTACTGAGACTCCTTCCGGAGGAGAGTCACAAACTCCTGTATAATTACTGAGACTCCTTCAGGAGGAGAGTCACAGACTCCTGTATTATTACTGAGACTCCTTCAGGAGGACACAGAAGCAGGAGGAAGAGAGTCACAGACTCCTGTATTATTACTGAGACTCCTTCAGGAGGAGAGTCACAAACTCCTGTATTATTACTGAGACTCCTTCAGGAGGAGGAGAGTCACAGACTCCTGTATTATTACTGAGCCTCCTTCAGGAGGAGAGTCACAAACTCCTGTATTATTACTGAGACTCCTTCAGGAGGAGAGTCACAATCTCCTGTATTATTACTGAGACTCCTTCCGGAGGAGAGTCACAAACTCCTGTATTATTACTGAGACTCCTTCAGGAGGAGAGTCACAGACTCCTGTATTATTACTGAGACTCCTTCAGGAGGACACAGAAGCAGGAGGAGGAGAGTCACAGACTCCTGTATTATTACTGAGACTCCTTCAGGAGGAGAGTCACAAACTCCTGTATTATTACTGAGACTCCTTCAGGAGGAGGAGAGTCACAGACTCCTGTATTATTACTGAGACTCCTTCAGGAGGATGAAGGTCACAGACTCCTGTATTATTACTGAGACTCCTTCAGGAGGAGAGTCACAAACTCCTGTATTATTACTGAGACTCCTTCAGGAGGAGAGTCACAAACTCCTGTATTATTTCTGAGCCTCCTTCAGGAGGAGAATCACAAACTCCTGTATTATTACTGAGACTCCTTCAGGAGGAGAGTCACAATCTCCTGTATTATTACTGAGACTCCTTCCGGAGGAGAGTCACAAACCCCTGTATTATTACTGAGACTCCTTCAGGAGGAGAGTCACAGACTCCTGTATTATTACCGAGACTCCTTCAGGAGGACACAGAAGCAGGAGGAGGAGAGTCACAGACTCCTGTATTATTACTGAGACTCCTTCAGGAGGAGAGTCACAAACTCCTTTATTATTACTGAGACTCCTTCAGGAGGAGAGTCACAAACGCCTGTATTATTACTGAGACTCCTTCAGGAGGACAAAGAAGCAGGAGGAGACTCCTTCAGGGGGAGACAGAAGCAGGAGGAGACTCCTTCAGGAGGAGACAGAAGCAGGAGGAGACTCCTTCAGGATGAGACAGAAGCAGGAGGAGACAGAAGCAGGAGGAGACAGAAGCAGGAGGTGACAGAAGCAGGAGGAGACTCCTTCAGGAGGAGACAGAAGCAGGAGGAGACTCCTTAAGGAGGAGACAGAAGCAGGAGAATACTCCTTCAGGAGGAGACAGAAGCAGGAGGAGACTCCTTCAGGAGGAGACAGAAGCAGGAGGAGACTCCTTCAGGAGGAGACTCCTTCAGGATGAGACAGAAGCAGGAGGAGACAGACGCAGGAGGAGACAGAAGCAGGAGGTGACAGAAGCAGGAGGAGTCTCCTTCAGGAGGAGACAGAAGCAGGAGGAGACTCCTTCAGGAGGAGACAGAAGCAGAAGGAGACTCCTTCAGGAGGAGACAGAAGCAGGAGGAGAGGGATGCAGGAGGAGAGGGATGCAGGAGGAGACTCCTTCAGGAGGAGACAGAAGCAGGAGGAGACTCCTTCAGGAGGAGACAGAAGCAGGAGGAGACACCTTCAGGAGGAGACAGAAGCAGGAGGAGACACCTTCAGGAGGAGACAGAAGCAGGAGGAGAGGGATGCAGGAGGTGACAGAAGTCGGAGGAGAGGGATGCAGGAGGTGACAGAAGCAGGAGGAGAGGGATGCAGGAGGTGACAGAAGCAGGAGGAGAGGGATGCAGGAGGTGACAGAAGTCGGAGGAGAGGGATGCAGGAGGTGACAGAAGCAGGAGGAGAGGGAAGCAGGAGGTGACAGAAGCAGGAGGAGAGGGATGCAGGAGGTGACAGAAGCAGGAGGAGAGGGATGCAGGAGGTGACAGAAGCAGGAGGAGAGGGATGCAGGAGGTGACAGAAGTCGGAGGAGAGGGATGCAGGAGGTGACAGAAGCAGGAGGAGAGGGAAGCAGGAGGTGACAGAAGCAGGAGGAGAGGGATGCAGGAGGTGACAGAAGCAGGAGGAGAGGGAAGCAGGAGGTGACAGAAGCAGGAGGAGAGGGATGCAGGAGGTGACAGAAGCAGGAGGAGAGGGATGCAGGAGGTGACAGAAGCAGGAGGAGAGGGATGCAGGAGGTGACAGAAGCAGGAGGAGAGGGATGCAGGAGGTGACAGAAGCAGGAGGAGAGGGATGCAGGAGGTGAGGGAAGCACATTTCAAAAGGGCTCTTTCTGAAAATTGTATCCATATTTCATAACAGGGCAATCTGCCTTGTTACCTCATACGTCTCACACGCATGTCTCTCTCCCTTAATTTTGACCCCTCTTAATAGCTCACCCTCTCTTTCTGTATACCTCTCAAGAGCCCCCCCCACCCCCACCCCGTCTCTCTATTTATATAACTCTCCTTCTTACTCTCCCTTTGCCATGCTTTTAGGGCAGTAATTATCTCGCTCTCTGCTCTGTAAATAAAACAGCCTCTCACTTCCCAGTTATTCAACAGATTTTCAACAAAAGGCTAATGGAAATCTGAACACAGTCCAATTAAAAACCTTGGTGTTGGTGGGAACAGCAGCAGACAGACCACGTAGTGAAGAACACCCCGGGCTCTTCGGACATGAAGCCCCAGTAATTGCGAACAGCTCCAGATCAATGTGTAAAAGTTTGAGGCATTAAGGCACCTGCAGCCAAGTGATGATTTGAAAAAGCCGTACGATCGTGTTCTGTGTTCTGCACACCATTAGGCATAAAAACAAGGCACTTGTTTAAATAAACATTTATTTTAGTCTTTCGGTTTGTTGTTTTTGATCTGGCAAAATGCATCAGATGATTTATGTATTTTAAAAGGTGCATATCTTGAAAGCATTTTGGGATTATGTTGACAACAAATGAAACAAATAACAAAATATAGTTTTTAGGTGGAGTTTTCCTTTAAATATCCTCCATAGGATTTGATGGTACGATCACAGACGGCCCCTGGAGTCCAGGGCAACGGAGACACCATGAAAGTTTCAAACAGAAAAGGTACTTTTATTGAATATACAATAGAACTACACCGAACAAAAATAAATCAACATGTAAACATTTCAAAGATTTTTACAGAGTTCAGTGTCGTAGTATTTCAGTTGTCCGAGTAGATCCTCATCTTCGTAAACGGCTCAGTCACCAGGTCGCACACTGTGGAGTGTTCACTTTGTCCCCTTGGTAATTGTCTTCTTCTGCCATTAACACGGGTGAGTGACCTTTAACTTAGCAGCGTTGGGCCAAAAAATGAAGGAGAAAAAAGACCAGAGTTAAACTAAACCAGATAAAAAGTAGAAAAGACAACGGACCTGATACACCTGACAGAGATGATCTATAGAGAACAATAGACCTGATACACCTGACAGAGATGATCTATAGAGAACAATAGACCTGATACACCTGACAGAGAGGATCTATAGAGAACAATAGACCTGATACACCTGACAGAGATGATCTATAGAGAACAATAGACCTGTTACACCTAACAGAGATGATCTATAGAGAACAATAGACCTGATACACCTGACAGAGAGGATCTATAGAGAACAATAGACCTGATACACCTGACAGAGATGATCTATAGAGAACAATAGACCTGTTACACCTGACAGAGATGATCTATAGAGAACAATAGACCTGATACACCTGACAGAGATGATCTATAGAGAACAATAGACCTGATACACCTGACAGAGATGATCTATAGAGAACAATAGACCTGATACACCTGACAGAGATGATCTATAGAGAACAATAGACCTGATACACCTGACAGAGAGGATCTACAGAGAACAATAGACCTGATACACCTGACAGAGATGATCTATAGAGAACAATAGACCTGATACACCTGACAGAGAGGATCTATAGAGAACAATAGACCTGATACACCTGACAGAGAGGATCTATAGAGAACAATAGACCTGATACACCTGACAGAGATGATCTATAGAGAACAATAGACCTGATACACCTGACAGAGAGGATCTATAGAGAACAATAGACCTGATACACCTGACAGAGATGATCTATAGAGAACAATAGACCTGATACACCTGACAGAGATGATCTATAGAGAACAATAGACCTGATACACCTGACAGAGATGATCTATAGAGAACAATAGACCTGATACACCTGACAGAGATGATCTATAGAGAACAATAGACCTGATACACCTGACAGAGAAGATCTATAGAGAACAATAGACCTGATACACCTGACAGAGAGGATCTACAGAGAACAATAGACCTGATACACCTGACAGAGATGATCTATAGAGAACAATAGACCTGATACACCTGACAGAGATGATCTATAGAAAACAATAGACCTGATACACCTGACAGAGAGGATCTATAGAGAACAATAGACCTGATACACCTGACAGAGATGATCTATAGAGAACAATAGACCTGATACACCTGACAGAGAGGATCTATAGAGAACAATAGACCTGATACACCTGACAGAGATGATCTATAGAGAACAATAGACCTGTTACACCTAACAGAGAGGGTCTATAGAGAACAATAGACCTGATACACCTGACAGAGATGATCTATAGAGAACAATAGACCTGATACACCTGACAGAGAGGGTCTATAGAGAACAATAGACCTGATACACCTGACAGAGATGATCTATAGAGAACAATAGACCTGATACACCTGACATAGAGGATCTATAGAGAACAATAGACCTGATACACCTGACAGAGATGATCTATAGAGAACAATAGACCTGATACACCTGACAGAGAGGATCTATAGAGAACAATAGACCTGATACACCTGACAGAGATGATCTATAGAGAACAATAGACCTGATACACCTGACAGAGAGGGTCTATAGAGAACAATAGACCTGATACACCTGACAGAGATGATCTATAGAGAACAATAGACCTGATACACCTGACAGAGAGGATCTACAGAGAACAATAGACCTGATACACCTGACAGAGATGATCTATAGAGAACAATAGACCTGATACACCTGACAGAGAGGATCTATAGAGAACAATAGACCTGATACACCTGACAGAGAGGATCTATAGAGAACAATAGACCTGATACACCTGACAGAGATGATCTATAGAGAACAATAGACCTGATACACCTGACAGAGAGGATCTATAGAGAACAATAGACCTGATACACCTGACAGAGATGATCTATAGAGAACAATAGACCTGATACACCTGACAGAGATGATCTATAGAGAACAATAGACCTGATACACCTGACAGAGATGATCTATAGAGAACAATAGACCTGATACACCTGACAGAGATGATCTATAGAGAACAATAGACCTGATACACCTGACAGAGAAGATCTATAGAGAACAATAGACCTGATACACCTGACAGAGAGGATCTACAGAGAACAATAGACCTGATACACCTGACAGAGATGATCTATAGAGAACAATAGACCTGATACACCTGACAGAGATGATCTATAGAAAACAATAGACCTGATACACCTGACAGAGAGGATCTATAGAGAACAATAGACCTGATACACCTGACAGAGATGATCTATAGAGAACAATAGACCTGATACACCTGACAGAGAGGATCTATAGAGAACAATAGACCTGATACACCTGACAGAGATGATCTATAGAGAACAATAGACCTGTTACACCTAACAGAGAGGGTCTATAGAGAACAATAGACCTGATACACCTGACAGAGATGATCTATAGAGAACAATAGACCTGATACACCTGACAGAGAGGGTCTATAGAGAACAATAGACCTGATACACCTGACAGAGATGATCTATAGAGAACAATAGACCTGATACACCTGACATAGAGGATCTATAGAGAACAATAGACCTGATACACCTGACAGAGATGATCTATAGAGAACAATAGACCTGATACACCTGACAGAGAGGATCTATAGAGAACAATAGACCTGATACACCTGAAAGAGATGATCTATAGAGAACAATAGACCTGATACACCTGACAGAGAGGGTCTATAGAGAACAATAGACCTGATACACCTGACAGAGAGGATCTATAGAGAACAATAGACCTGATACACCTGACAGAGATGATCTATAGAGAACAATAGACCTGATACACCTGACAGAGATGATCTATAGAGAACAATAGACCTGATACACCTGACAGAGATGATCTATAGAGAACAATAGACCTGATACACCTGACAGAGATGATCTATAGAGAACAATAGACCTGATACACCTGACAGAGAGGATCTATAGAGAACAATAGACCTGATACACCTTACAGAGATGATCTATAGAGAACAATAGACCTGATACACCTGACAGAGAGGATCTATAGAGAACAATAGACCTGATACACCTGACAGAGAGGATCTATAGAGAACAATAGACCTGATACACCTGACAGAGATGATCTATAGAGAACAATAGACCTGATACACCTGACAGAGAGGATCTATAGAGAACAATAGACCTGATACACCTGACAGAGATGATCTATAGAGAACAATAGACCTGATACACCTGACAGAGATGATCTATAGAGAACAATAGACCTGATACACCTGACAGAGAGGATCTATAGAGAACAATAGACCTGATACACCTGACAGAGAAGATCTATAGAGAACAATAGACCTGATACACCTGACAGAGATGATCTATAGAGAACAATAGACCTGATACACCTGACAGAGATGATCTATAGAGAACAATAGACCTGATACACCTGACAGAGATGATCTATAGAGAACAATAGACCTGATACACCTGACAGAGATGATCTATAGAGAACAATAGACCTGATACACCTGACAGAGATGATCTATAGAGAACAATAGACCTGATACACCTGACAGAGATGATCTATAGAGAACAATAGACCTGATACACCTGACAGAGATGATCTATAGAGAACAATAGACCTGATACACCTGACAGAGATGATCTATAGAGAACAATAGACCTGATACACCTGACAGAGAGGATCTATAGAGAACAATAGACCTGATACACCTGACAGAGATGATCTATAGAGAACAATAGACCTGATACACCTGACAGAGAGGATCTATAGAGAACAATAGACCTGATACACCTGACAGAGATGATCTATAGAGAACAATAGACCTGATACACCTGACAGAGAGGATCTATAGAGAACAATAGACCTGATACACCTGACAGAGATGATCTATAGAGAACAATAGACCTGATACACCTGACAGAGAGGATCTATAGAGAACAATAGACCTGATACACCTGACAGAGATGATCTATAGAGAACAATAGACCTGATACACCTGACAGAGATGATCTATAGAGAACAATAGACCTGATACACCTGACAGAGATGATCTATAGAGAACAATAGACCTGATACACCTGACAGAGAAGATCTATAGAGAACAATAGACCTGATACACCTGACAGAGAGGGTCTATAGAGAACAATAGACCTAATACACCTGACAGAGATGATCTATAGAGAACAATAGACCTGATACACCTGACAGAGATGATCTATAGAGAACAATAGACCTGATACACCTGACAGAGAGGATCTATAGAGAACAATAGACCTGATACACCTGACAGAGATGATCTATAGAGAACAATAGACCTGATACACCTGACAGAGAGGGTCTATAGAGAACAATAGACCTAATACACCTGACAGAGATGATCTATAGAGAACAATAGACCTGATACACCTGACAGAGATGATCTATAGAGAACAATAGACCTGATACACCTGACAGAGAGGATCTATAGAGAACAATAGACCTGATACACCTGACAGAGATGATCTATAGAGAACAATAGACCTGATACACCTGACAGAGATGATCTATAGAGAACAATAGACCTGATACACCTGACAGAGAGGATGTATAGAGAACAATAGACCTGATACACCTGACAGAGATGATCTATAGAGAACAATAGACCTGATACACCTGACAGAGAGGATCTATAGAGAACAAAGTGTTAAGGGCATAGAGGGTTAAGTGTTAAGGGCATAGAGGGTTAAGTGTTAAGGGCATAGAGGGTTAAGTGTTAAGGGCATAGAGGGTTAAGTGTTAAGGGCATAGAGGGTTAAGTGTTAAGGGCATAGAGGGTTAAGTGTTAAGGGCATATAGGGTTAAGTGTTAAGGGCATAGAGGGTTAAGTGTTAAGGGCATAGAGGGTTAAGTGTTAAGGGCATAGAGGGTTAAGTGTTAAGGGCATAGAGGGTTAAGTGTTAAGGGCATAGAGGGTTACGTGTTAAGGGCATAGAGGGTTAAGTGTTAAGGGCATAGAGGGCTAAGTGTTAAGGGCATAGAGGGTTAAGTGTTAAGGGCATAGAGGGTTAAGTGTTAAGGGCATAGAGGTATGGGCATAGAGGGTTAAGTGTTAAGGGCATAGAGGTATGGGCATAGAGGGTTAAGTGTTAAGGGCAAAGAGGGTTAAGTGTTAAGGGCATAGAGGTATGGGCATAGAGGGTTAAGTGTTAAGGGCGTAGAGGGTTAAGTGTTAAGGGCATAGAGGGTTAAGTGTTAAGGGCATATAGGGTTAAGTGTTAAGGGCATAGAGGGTTAAGTGTTAAGGGCATAGAGGGTTAAGTGTTAAGGGCATAGAGGGTTAAGTGTTAAGGGCATAGAGGGTTAAGTGTTAAGGGCATAGAGGGTTAAGTGTTAAGGGCATATAGGGTTAAGTGTTAAGGGCATAGAGGGTTAAGTGTTAAGGGCATAGAGGGTTAAGTGTTAAGGGCATAGAGGGTTAAGTGTTAAGGGCATAGAGGGTTAAGTGTTAAGGGCATAGAGGGTTAAGTGTTAAGGGCATAGAGGGTTAAGTGTTAAGGGCATAGAGGGTTAAGTGTTAAGGGCATAGAGGGTTAAGTGTTAAGGGCATATAGGGTTAAGTGTTAAGGGCATGGAGAAAGCACAGCTGCACATGGAGTACAGGACTCTGATAATCTTACCCTCCGATGTTTCTGACTAACTAGTGAGAGAAGGTGTGTGCAGGTCGTACAAGCAGGGTGAGTGACGGATCACTGAGGCTGCAGACAGCTGTGCAGTTGTCTTGTCTGGAGGCTTGGATGTTCTCAGTGAGTCTCGGTGTTCTGCTTACCACACAGACAAACACTGAGCTTACGTTCTCGTCTCCGGCTCACATCAAATCAAATTCTAATCAAATCAAATCATATTTGTCACAATGTGCAAAATAAAACAGGTACCTTACCGTAAAATGCTTACTTTACAAGTCCTTAACCAACAACGCAGTTTCAAGAAAATATTTAGTAAATAAATGTAAAATCAAAAGGGGGAGGCGTCAATGTGATATAATGTGAATAGTCTGGGTGGACATTTGATTAATGTCCAGCAGTCTGATGGCTTTTAGCAGCGTCTGTTCTGTCTTTCTGTCCAGCAGTCTGATGGCTTTTAGCAGCGTCTGTTCTGTCTTTCTGTCCAGCAGTCTGATGGCTTTTAGCAGCGTCTGTTCTGTCTTTCTGTTCAGCAGTCTGATGGCTTTTAGCAGCGTCTGTTCTGTCTTTCTGTTCAGCAGTCTGTTCTGTCTTTCTGTCCAGCAGTCTGATGCTGGGGGCGGACGGAGCAATACAACTAATCCCATCAAGGTCATGTGTGTGTGTTGGAGGCGGTGTGTGTGTATGTTGGAGGCGGTGTGTGTGTATGTTGGAGGCGGTGTGTGTGTATGTTGGAGGCGGTGTGTGTGTATGTTGGAGGCGGTGTGTGTGTGTGTTGGAGGCGGTGTGTGTGTGTGTTGGAGGCGGTGTGTGTGTGTGTTGGAGGCGGTGTGTGTGTGTGTTGGAGGCGGTGTGTGTGTGTGTGTGTGTTAGTTGCGATGTGTGTGTTGGAGGCAGTGTGTGTGTGTGTGTTGGAGGCGGTGTTTGTGTGTGTGTTGGTTGCGGTGTGTGTGTGTGTCTTGGTTGCGTTGTGTGTGTGTTGGAGGCGGTGTGTGTGGGTGGTAATGTGTTTTTGCTGAAGGACAAGAAGCATTGGTAGAGTGGGAAAGTACAGACAGACAGGGGTATGGGGTAGAGACAGACAGGGGTATGGAGAACAGACAGACAGGGGTATGGGGTACAGACAGACAGGGGTATGGGGTACAGACAGACAGACAGGGGTATGGGGTAGAGACAGACAGGGGTATGTGGTAGAGACAGACAGGGGTATGGGGTAGAGACAGACAGGGGTATGGGGTAGAGACAGACAGGGGTATGGGGTACAGGCAAACTGGGGTATGGGGTACAGACAGACAGGGGTATGGGGTACAGACAGACACGGGTATGGGGTACAGACAGACAGGGGTATGGGGTACAGACAGACACAGGTATGGGGTACAGACAGACACGGGTATGGGGTACAGACAGACACGGGTATGGGGTACAGACAGACACGGGTATGGGGTACAGACAGACAGGGGTATGGAGAACAGACAGACAGACAGACAGGGGTATGGGGTAGAGACAGACAGACAGGGGTATGGGGTAGAGACAGACAGGGGTATGGGATAGAGCAGACAGGGGAATGGGGTAGAGACAGACAGGGGTATGGGGAACAGACAGACAGGGGTATGGAGTATAGACAGGCGTATTGAGTATAGACAGACAGGGGTATTGAGTACAGACAGGGGTATGGAGAACAGACAGACAGGGGTATGGGGTACAGACAGACAGGGGTATGGGGTACAGACAGACAGGGGTATTGAGTACAGACGGGGGTATGGGGTACAGACAGACAGGGGTAAGGGGTATAGACAGGGGTATGGAGTAGAGACAGACAGGGGTATGGGGTACAGACAGACACGTGTATGGGGTACAGACAGATAGGGGTACGGGGTACAGACAGACACGGGTATGGTGTACAGACAGACAGGGGTATGGAGTAGAGACAGGCAGGGGTTTGGGGTAGAGACAGACAGGGGTATGGGGTACAGACAGACAGGGGTATGGGGTACAGACAGACAGACAGGGGTATGGGGTAGAGACAGACAGGGGTATGTGGTAGAGACAGACAGGGGTATGGGGTAGAGACAGACAGGGGTATGGGGTAGAGACAGACAGGGGTATGGGGTACAGGCAAACTGGGGTATGGGGTACAGACAGACAGGGGTATGGGGTACAGACAGACACGGGTATGGGGTACAGACAGACAGGGGTATGGGGTACAGACAGACACAGGTATGGGGTACAGACAGACACGGGTATGGGGTACAGACAGACACGGGTATGGGGTACAGACAGACACGGGTATGGGGTACAGACAGACAGGGGTATGGAGAACAGACAGACAGACAGACAGGGGTATGGGGTAGAGACAGACAGACAGGGGTATGGGGTAGAGACAGACAGGGGTATGGGATAGAGCAGACAGGGGAATGGGGTAGAGACAGACAGGGGTATGGGGAACAGACAGACAGGGGTATGGAGTATAGACAGGGGTATTGAGTATAGACAGACAGGGGTATTGAGTACAGACAGGGGTATGGAGAACAGACAGACAGGGGTATGGGGTACAGACAGACAGGGGTAAGGGGTACAGACAGACAGGGGTATTGAGTACAGACGGGGGTATGGGGTACAGACAGACAGGGGTATGGGGTATAGACAGGGGTATGGAGTAGAGACAGACAGGGGTATGGGGTACAGACAGACACGTGTATGGGGTACAGACAGATAGGGGTACGGGGTACAGACAGACACGGGTATGGTGTACAGACAGACAGGGGTATGGAGTAGAGACAGACAGGGGTTTGGGGTAGAGACAGACAGGGGTATGGGGTACAGACAGACAGGGGTTTGGGGTACAGACAGATAGAGGTACGGGGTACAGACAGATAGGGGTATGGGGTACAGACAGATAGGGGTACGGGGTACAGACAGACAGGGGTATGGGGTACAGACAGACAGGGGTATGGGGTAGAGACAGACAGGGGTATGGGGTACAGACAGACAGGGGTATGGGGTACAGACAGACACGGGTATGGATGGTTAAGATGCTGTCCTGATTTTTCCACAGATATGAGTCCTGTATAGTCCTCCTAAGCTGGAGAGATCAGAGGCCACAAGGAGAGGGATCCGAGGCCAAGAGGAGAGGGATCCGAGGCCAAGAGGAGAGGGATCCGAGGCCAAGAGGAGAGAGGGATGAAGAGGACAGATGGAGGGGGAATCTGGGAAGTGAGAGAAGATCAGAGAGAAACAGAGGAGATCTGTGACAGAGAAAAGGGGATGGCAGTAGATAGTGAAACGTACTTCTATGGCTGTAATGTGCTTGTCTCACCTAGCCATCTTAAAATGGATATATTACTGGAAAGCTCTCTGGATAACAATATCTGATAAATGACTAAACATATGTAGAGTGAGAGACTCCAGAATAGACAGACAGAGGAAATAGGACAGAATAGACAGACAGAGGAAATAGGACAGAATAGACAGACAGAGGAAATAGGACAGAATAGACAGACAGAGGAAATAGGACATAATAGACAGACAGAGGAAATAGGACAGAATAGACAGACAGAGGAAATAGGACAGAATAGACAGACAGAGGAAATAGGACAGAATAGACAGACAGAGGAAATAGGACAGAATAGACAGACATAGGAAATAGGACAACATAGACAGACAGAAGAAATCGGACAACATAGACAGACAGAGGAAATAGGACAGAATAGACAGAGGAAATATGACAGAATAGACAGACAGACATAGGAAATAGGACAGAATAGACAGACAGAGGAAATAGGACAACATAGACAGACAGAGGAAATAGGACAACATAGACAGACAGAGGAAATAGGACAGAATAGACAGACAGAGGAAATAGGACAACATAGACAGACAGAGGAAATAGGACAGAATAGACAGACAGAGGAAATAGGACAGAATAGACAGACAGAGGAACTAGGACAACATAGACAGACAGAGGAAATAGGACAGAATAGACAGACAGAGGAAATAGGACAACATAGACAGACAGAGGAAATAGGACAGAATAGACAGAGGAAATATGACAGAATAGACAGACAGACATAGGAAATAGGACAGAATAGACAGACAGAGGAAATAGGACAGAATAATCACGGAGGAGAGATGACAGACTGGGGTAATTATGTGTCCAGTGGCTCAGAGACAGGCTAATGTGATCAATACATCATGCACACAGGTCGTGTGTGTGTGTGTGTGTGCGTGTGTGTGTGTCAGCCAGACGCTTAGTCCACATCCTCAAATGTGTTGGTGATGGAAGATATAAAATATTTGATAGTGAAATACACTTGCTGCTATTTTTTGTGTGTAGCCTGTAGGCCCAACGTCCAAAGATAACTTTGTCGAGCTACTTGGCCAAAAATGTACAGGCCCGAACAGAATTTATATTCAGATATTTATAGGCTACATGCGTTGTTATGATATGTATTAAAGGGGCAGTACAGTCAAAAATGATATTTTCCCTGTTCTTTAGAATTGCATTGTAGTAATTATTGCTTCTAAAGCAGACCAATGTCATTTTGAGAATATGTTTTTGTTGTTTACATCTAAAAATAGGACGCCGCCCCCTTTTCTTTTTTTAAGACAAGTTCCAAAGGAGATATGGACCTGGCTAAAGTAGGCTGGCCAAGACAAAGTATTACAGAAGAGATATGGACCTGGCTAAAGTAGGCTGGCCAAGACAAAGTATTACAGAAGAGATATGGACCTGGCTAAAGTAGGCTGGCCAAGACAAAGTATTACAGAAGAGATATGGACCTGGCTAAAGTAGGCTGGCCAAGACAAAGTATTACAGAAGAGATATGGACCTGGCTAAAGTAGGCTGGCCAAGACAAAGTATTACAGAAGAGATATGGACCTGGCTAAAGTAGGCTGGCCAAGACAAAGTATTACAGAAGAGATATGGACCTGGCTAAAGTAGGCTGGCCAAGACAAAGTATTACAGAAGAGATATGGACCTGGCTAAAGTAGGCTGGCCAAGACAAAGTATTACAGAAGAGATATGGACCTGGCTAAAGTAGGCTAGCCAAGACAAAGTATTACAGAAGAGATATGGACCTATATGGCTAGCCAAGACAAAGTATTACAGAAGAGATATGGACCTGGCTAAAGTAGGCTAGCCAAGACAAAGTATTCCAGAGGAGATATGGACCTGGCTAAAGTAGGCTGGCCAAGACAAAGTATTCCAAAGGAGATATGGACCTGGCTAAAGTAGGCTGGCCAAGACAAAGTATTACAGAAGAGATATGGACCTGGCTAAAGTAGGCTAGCCAAGACAAAGTATTCCAGAGGAGATATGGACCTGGCTAAAGTAGGCTAGCCAAGACAAAATATTACAGAAGAGATATGGACCTGGCTAAAGTAGGCTGGCCAATACAAAGTATTCCAGAAGAGATATGGACCTGGCTAAAGTAGACTAGCCAAGACAAAGTATTACAGAAGAGATATGGACCTGGCTAAAGTAGGCTAGCCAAGACAAAGTATTCCAGAGGAGATATGGACCTGGATAAAGTAGGCTGGCCAAGACAAAGTATTACAGAAGAGATATGGACCTGGCTAAAGTAGGCTAGCCAAGACAAAGTATTCCAGAGGAGATATGGACCTGGCTAAAGTAGGCTAGCCAAGACAAAATATTACAGAAGAGATATGGACCTGGCTAAAGTAGGCTGGCCAATACAAAGTATTCCAGAAGAGATATGGACCTATATGGCTAGCCAAGACAAAGTATTCCAAAGGAGATATGGACCTGGCTAAAGTAGGCTGGCCAAGACAAAGTATTCCAGAAGAGATATGGACCTGGATAAAGTAGGCTAGCCAAGACAAAGTATTCCAAAGGAGTAATGCCAATTGTCAGTTGGTTAATTGGTTAATTGTCAGACCCTGCTTAGGCCTCTCTGAGTTCTCTCCCACTCCCCAACATCGCCCCCTTTTTCTGTGCCCTAATGAAATGGCTTACAGTGTATTAGAGAAAGTGTGTTTATAAGATTAATAACCTGTATTAATAAGTGAGTATCTAGGCTGTAATACCCTGTATTAATATGTGAGTATCTAGGCAGTAATAACCTGTATTAATATGTGAGTATCTACGCAGCAATAACCTGTATTAATAAGTGAGTATATACACAGTAATAACCTGTATTAATATGTGAGTATCTACACAGTAATAACCTGTATTAATAAGTGAGTATCTACGCAGTAATAACCTGTATTAATATGTGAGTATCTATGCAGTAATAACCTGTATTAATAAGTGAGTATCTACGCAGTAATAACCTGTATTAATAAGTGAGTATCTACGCAGTAATAACCTGTATTAATAAGTGAGTATCTACGCAGTAATAACCTGTATTAATAAGTGCGTATATACACAGTAATAACCTGTATTAATAAGTGCATTTATAAACTGTAATAACCTGTATTAATACATGAGTATCTACGCAGTAATAACCTGTATTAATAAGTGAGTATCTATGCAGTAATAACACATATTAATAAGTGTTTATATTCAATTGAGTATTGAATTTTTTTAGTCGTTTACCACGGAAACAGGGCTCGGTGCTGTATTGCACAGTGGGTATTATTCTACAGTGACTTCGCTCCTCAACGTGAGTGTCTTCCTATCCTCTCTTTCCTCTTCATCATCCTCATCCTCCTCTCCTATCTCCTCTAAATATTTCTCTCTCTCTCTCTCTGTCAGTCAACTGTCCAACGTCAGCCACCTGGTTCATGAGAGGAACCTTCCCTCTGACGTTCTGCTCATCGTCGTTAACGACCTGCTCCGAAATGGAGCAATGGAGTTTGAAAATCAAAAATGGAAATTGTGAATTAACATTTTAATAAAATCAGTATATTCCTCCTCCACTCTTTCTCTCCCTTTCTCCGTGTCGTGTTCCCTCTCTCTCTTTCTCCATGTCTCCCTTTCTCTCTCTCTCCCTTTCCTACTGGAGGATGTGAGTTCCTACTGGAGGATGTGTTGGAGAGGATTAGGTGAGTTCCTACTGGAGGATGTGTTGGAGAGGATTAGGTGAGTTCCTACTGGAGGATGTGTTGGAGAGGATTAGGTGAGATCCTACTGGAGGATGTGTTGGAGAGGATTAGGTGAGATTCTACTGGAGGATGTGTTGGAGATGATTAGGTGAGTTCCTACTGGAAGATGTGTTGGAGATGATTAGGTGAGAGCCCACTGTAGGATGTTTTGGAGATGATAAGGTGTACACACTAGGATAGATCCATTAGCCTCAAGCCTAAATTAATGTGGAAGATTAGCACCTTCTAATCCGGTGACTAAAGACGTTGGCCTGAACTGTGTGTGTCCGTGTGTGTTTACATGTACAGAGGAGACATGTACAAGGAGAGCTGGCCCTGCTACGCCCTCACACAAGCAGAACAGTGAGTTACTGGGGGGGGGGGGGGGGGGGGGGGGGTGCTGGCCCTGCTACGCCCTCAGACAACCAGACCAGTGAGTTACTGGGTGGGGTGCTGGCCCTGCTACGCCCTCACACAACCAGACCAGTGAGTTACTGGGTGGGGTGCTGGCCCTGCTATGCCCTCACACAACCAGACCAGTGAGTCACTGGGGGGGGGGGGGGTGCTGGCCCTGCTACGCCCTCACACAACCAGACCAGTGAGTCACTGGGGGGGGGATGCTGGCCCTGCTACGCCTTTAAACAACCAGACCAGTGAGTCACTGGGTGGGGTGCTGGCCCTGCTATGCCCTCACACAACCAGACCAGTGAGTTACTGGGGGGGGGGGGGGGGGGGGGGTGCTGGCCCTGCTACGCCCTTAAACAACCAGACCAGTGATTTACTGGGGGAATTTAAAGAGATGAATTTATCCCACCAGTGCCTCTAACTTACCATGCCTTTAGTTAATTAGACATCCATTACATTACTCTGATGGGACAATGTCAATGGTACTGAGAGGATTGTCAAAGCTGTCTAACAAATGAAAGATTTAATTTAATAAATGACTGTTATTTTTGGCTCGTTTTCATTGCCGACAGCATTACTGTCTCATTCTTTGACTGATTAGTCTGTTTCTCTTTCTGTTTGTGTCAGTTCCTGTCCGTGATTGGGTACTCCGCGTGTCTGTCTCGTTGTGATTGGCAGGTACTCTGACAGCACCATAGATGTGTTGGAAATGATGGACGATGATTAGAAGATTGACCTGGAGCTCAATGTGCAGCTGATCAGACACATCGTGCTGAGCCAGGAAATGACTTTCAAACTGAACCAGGAAATGACTTGCAAACTGATCCTTGGAGAGGAATAGAGCTTAACCAATGTTTTTTTGAGATCTGAAACAAAAAAAAATGGGGGGGGGGGAGTTAAAACTTACCGATACCGATATATACTGTTTTAAGTGTACATTTTTTCACAAATTGGTCTCTTGACCAATCAGATCAGCTCTTTTGTCAATAATTGGGCCAAAGATCAGAATTGAGCTGCCTGTGTAAATGCAGCGTACAAGATTACAGTACTTAGGTAGTTAGCTTAGTTGGCGTGTGTCGTGGGTAAGTCGTGTTAGCGTCAGGGTTTTTGGGGTGATGTCTGTATGGTCCTGTTGAACTCATGAAAAATAGTCCGTTATTATGATTTATGAAGGGAATCTGTTACCAAAGCTGACTGAGCGGAGACAGTGAGAGATCATTCCAGATCATTTCGACTAAGCGATGTTACCCACCATCTCAAGATGGATCTGAAATATTTTTTTCTGTAGTTAGAAACAGATTAGCATTCCTAAAAACATTATTTTGTTGAAATATAATTTTATCTCTGAGAAATGTAATTGGCCATTTTTTAAATGTATTGGATTCATATAATCTTCAAATAAATATAGTACCTAGCATCTGATTTGGACTGTAATTATTTCTAACAACGAGTAAGACATGAGGAATACAATAAAATGCCCCAAATCCACCCACGGACCCCCCCACACCAATCCCCCCCATCCCAACAACCAATATACAGTATAATTTCTCCATGTTTGAGTGAAATAATGGAGGACGGGCTTAAATTATTTTTTTACCTTTTTATTTGACCTTTATTTAACTAGGCAAGTCAGTTAAGAAACAAAGTATTATTTACAATGACAGCCTAGGAACAGTGGGTTAACTGCCTGTTCAGGAGCAGGACGACAGATTTGTACCTTGTCAGCTCGGGGGTTTGAACTTG